>NW_005842522.1:250105-274919 GCF_000455745.1 Alligator sinensis
CCTGCCGCCGGCCCCGGGCGCTGCGCCCGCTCCGCCGCGCTGCTCCTCGGCGCCGCTCCGCCAGCGCTGGGGTCCGGGCAGTTCCGTCCCCTCAGTCGCGGCGCCGCAGGATCCCCCGGGCAGCAACAGGCACCTCCGCCGCAAAGGTTCCGCAGGGCGGAGAAAGGTTCCCCCTCCCTGGGGGCAGGGAGGAGCGGCCGGAAGAGCTCCTGCTGCCTCTGCTGGCCCCGGAGGGGGACCCCGGCGCCGGCTGGGATGCCCCAGCACCGCCGGGCATTCCCTGGGCCTGTCCCGCAGGGACTAGCTGTGCTGTGCCCCCCCAATCTCTCCCTTGGAGGCCCAGCTGCTCCTGGGGCTTGAGAGTCCACTCTTTGAGCCATAGACCCCTGCACAGAAGTTGGAGGTCTTTCTCTCCTTTTTCTTCCTCCCCTCTCTCTTCTCTGCTTCGAGGACACCACGCTTCCTCTCGAAAGGGGCTGCCGCTTGGTTGAGTTTGCTGTGCCATTAGTTGGTTGGCCGCCAGCTCCTCCGTTTTCTCAAGGTCTACCTTCAACGCGTTCTCGTAGTGTTTCCTCAGGCCCCGGTGAGATTTCAGGCCATTACTAAGCTGGGAGCAGAGCGCTTGTTTGGGGAGCCGAGAATCAAGCATCCGCACGCAATGTCCGGTTCAGTGGCGTTGATGCTTGAAGATCACCGACTCAATACGGCTAACACTTGCTTCACCAAGAAGAGCTGGTGTTTGCGTGGTGATCTTCCCGCTTGACACAGAGGATTTTCCGGAGGCATCATTGATGATACCTCTCCACAGCACATCAGGTCACCCAAGTCACTTACCACAACAGATTCCTGCTGATCTGCATTTAAATAAGCTGGCCAGCTTCATGCCCAAATATCACAGGCCTGATTTGCCACACCCATCTCATTTTTTGGCCTTCCCGCACCATCGAAACAATTCAGCCTGTAGCAGTAGCCTTAAAGAAGCACTTGATCCCATCACACAAGTAAACATCAGGTATTAAAAAAAAAATGATACAATGGTTGAGAGGCACAACTGGAAAAAAAGGGGGGGAAAAGGCAGTGGTGTTATTCAGGACATACGTCCACTAAGTGCAGAATGGGAAGCAGGCAAGCGCTAAATTACAACACTTTAATTCCATCTAGGGGCTGGACCTGGTAATGTCAGAATGCTGGTTGCTAGCATTACCAGTGATGTGTTAAAGTGTTCAGGGGAATAGTAGAGTGTAGGTAGCATCACTTCTCTAAGGCATAGCTCCTGCATCACTCTCCTGAACTGTGGCGTCCTAAGAAAATTGTTTTGTAACTAGCAGTGGCTGGACTACTTCATGTCTGCAAGTTATAGCATCTACCTTAAACCACTACTGTTCATTACAGATCTTTTTTGCATTTATGTGGAGTGTAAATGCAGCAATCTTCCATGCAGTGCTGTTATTTAATAAGCAACTACCATAGCCTAGTGTTTGCACAAAAAAAACCAAAAAAAAAACCCCATAGGCTCAATCTTGTTCCCACTGAGATCAAAGAGCACAGGAGTAAGCCCAGTGTACACCAAAATATTTAAATTATGTGGTAGGACGGTCTGTTTTGTTTCTTGTATCAAGTCTGTGGCTGGTATTAAACACACAATCCAGCAGTAAAGGGGGAAATGGTCAAAAGGAACTGCTGATGCCAGAAATCAAGTAGCAGCCTATCAGCCCAACTCAAACTCTTAGTCCAACACAACATCTCATGCATTCCAGGGAAGCAGGAGTCAAGGAGAATACAAAAAGCAGCTCAAGAACAAATGCGCCTCAAACCACAGAACAGCAGATGCAGGAGTGCCTTGTAAACATCATAACAGTATGTCCCATGGGACTCTTCAAAAGAGAAAATCAGAGTTATTACAGAAAGAGTTTGCCTTTTTCTCTGTTAAATACACTCAAACTAAACAGAACTGATCTTGTTAGACCCAAACTATAAGCTTTAAGATTTCCACTACTATCTCCCATTTTACAGAAAGATGACACACCCAGCAGGAAGAGGGATGCAAAGATGCATAGTGGCACAAATAAGAGTTAAATGAGACAGGAAAGCCTCAAACAGAGGCAATGTGGAGGAGCTGTCACATGCACAGTGGGAAAATGTGCGTCACTGTTTAGGCATTTGCTCCACATTCTTCCCATAGTGGCAGATTTGTATGTTAAGTACCAAGACACAGTTAGCCATCTTAGTCTGAAATCAAGCAGAAGACAAGGTAGATTTGTATCTTATAGACTACATTAGAGATATCTGTATAGCATAAGCTTTCATGAACACATCTGATGAAGTGAGCTGCAGCTCACAAAAGATTATGCCATATCTATATCCCTAATTTTGTCTATAAGATGCAAATGTACTTTGCCATCTGCTTAATAAGTGCTGCCCAATAGAAGCTGTCTCCTTCAGGGGCCATGCTTTGCAGATGTTACAGTAAAAGTTATTTTTGGAACAATGAGGAAGCCAAACTGCATGCTCATATAAGCACTGATTCAAGCAGCGTGACTCAGTGGTACCTCCTACCCACACCTTCTGGGCAACTTAGCCTCGTTAATCAAAGCAGTTCACCTGTGGCATGGTCTTAATCTAAGACATTAGAAAAACGGAAACCTTCTCTCTCCTGGCTATCTGAGAGTCACACAATATCCCCCTTATGGCTGTTTGCAATGTTTACACATATACCTTACTGCACTCATTTATTCACTCTCTCATTTTGGAATGCAGGTAAGAAATGTGCAATTGGACAAATCTTATAAACTACCTTACCAAAGGGCTGGGGATCTGCAGTAAATTAAAAACAAAATGCACCCCTGTTGCACAGAGAATTTCATACAGATCTTGAACTACTGCACACTGACAGCTTGGAGGCTGTAATGTCATCAGCCACACTATCCCTTAGAAATTCAAGGGAACCTTTAACGGGCTCCCTCCCCCTTCAAACTTACAGAAGCCATATTTTACAGAAGGCTCCTCTGAACACTGTTAATAGCAATAGCTAAACTAAACCTGCCAGAAACAAAAGTATAAAGGAGGACTTGGCATGGACTTGCTGGTCATTGCTCAAGCATTCTGGGTAAAACTATAGGAAACAATCCATAGACCTAGATTCAAGCTGGCCTGTGGTAACAGCTGCAACACAACCATTTCCACTCTGAGTTCATAATCTTCCTCTCAGGGAGAAGGCACTATACATATATATGCAGTGCAGCTAGCTCAGCTCTGTAGTGAGACAGTCAAGCTGTAATGATATAGAAAACTACTTAAGGTAGGTACTACGAAAGAAGGATGTGGAGAAGTATTCATTTGTTAGGAACTACCCTGAAGTTGCTACTCCAGCATAAAGGATGATGAGAGTCTCTATGTAAGGCCCCTCTTACACAATACCGAGGGTAGAGTAGAAGTCCAGAATTATTTGTATGGTAGTCCATTTTTCTCTGGTCTTGTTCAAACTATGCACCAATATGCATGTAATCTATATGGTAGGCATTTGTAAGCAACTTCCATGCAGGTCCCTAGCATCTTTGCACACCCTTCATATAACAGAAAGCACTGAATCTCTTTCAAAGGACTCCATCTACATCTATGGAATAGGAATGATCCTTTGTTAATTACTGTTCTTCCATTGAAGTCATCAGAACTCACACTGGGCCCTAAAGGAGGGAAAGCAGAGGACAGAACTATTAATAATGCAGGAAAGAAGATCAACTTTGAAAACAGGAATTTTAAGCTGACTGTATCCCTTTAAGTGTCCACACCATTTATTTTTGGAGTCAGTGTCAAAGGCAGTATCAATTACATGGATTAGGAGCGGGAAGGACATTAGAACAATTCCTCTTCCTGTCCATTAAGCCATAAAAACTTCAGAAAATGCAGACTCCAGCTACTGACTAGAATCTTTCAAGAAACAAATTGTCTTCCCTATGTAACTCTTTGTTTTAGTCACTGGCAATTAATGATATAAAAAAAAAAAACCCATTAAGAAATGCTTTCAACCAGTCCTCTAACTCCACCCAAATTGCTACATTCGTAACCATAGGCACTTTTGTACTCACTCACCTATTTCTTACACACACAAAGCCATTTGTTTATGCACATGAATGAGCTTGTAAGTATCAGGACATTTTCAGAGTAGTTTGTAAATACATGACCCATTACAGCTTTCACTGATCATACCTCCGGACCAGACTTCAGTCTATGAAGCTTTCAGTGCTTGGAGTTTTACATCCAGATACAAAAGCACCTTAATCAGCTGGAATCAGTCTGCTGAGCCAAAGGCCATAATTTATCTGCAAGTTGTATAACATCATGGGTTAATAGTCAGTCCTTCCAAATACTCTCTACCCTATTGTCAGCTGTTTAAAAGAACAGAATAAAATGGGCAGGATTGCAACTTCCAATAATACATCAAGAAATCCAAAGAAATGATCCGAAATGTTCAGACTGGATGTTATGTATGTTTGATTCCATAATAAATGTGATCCCTTTTCAAATTTTCCCTCAGATTTGTAGAAACAGCAGCACACCTTTCTGTACTACACAATATTCTGGGAGGACTGGCCCCAGATAAGAAGAACCTGAAGGCTGGAATGCATGTCCCACTGACAGAGCAGCTTTGCCTCCACTTTTATTGCAGGCACCTTAGAAAGCACAGATGAATTCCTCTTCCTTTTCCCATTCTTAGTTTGTTACATCTTAATAGTAGCCAGTTAGACAACAGTGGCAGGGCATAAAAGATCCCATTAAGGTGAGAGCCACAGAGACACTTAGGAGTAGTGCAGAATACTTGATCTATGGCAGTGCTAGCTGGGAATCCTCCTCTGACTATTAACAAACAACCAATAAATTGACAAGCCCCATTGTTGGCATGACAAATGCATTGGGTTTGAGGACAGCATAAATAAATCTCTCTAGTATTCTAGTAACAACACGACTGATCCTTACTGCTGGTGAATGCACCTTTTTTAATCCTCATTTTTCTAGGGTTAGCATATATCCTCAGCAAAGGAGGTCTAAGCTACCATGATTCATCTTCCATTACCCATCCTCACTGCAGAACAGCTGAAATGCAATACAACCCCACCCCCTTTCTGTTCATGCTAAGTTTATTGTATGTCCACACCCATAGCCTTGCAGGAGCTGTTTGCCCTCACCATTACCCTGCTCTGTGAGAAAGCAATCTCCAAACAGCAGCCACAGTAACTCTGAGCCCCTAACTTCTCCCTTTAGCCACAGGGCTGAGGTACTTAGCTCATTAAAGTTAAATCAAATTCCTCTCAAGGTGCTAACATAAAATGATGACTTTTGTAGTTAAACTTACCACATACTTCAAGCACCATCCTTCATTTCTTCCAAGCTATTAAATAGAGATTTCATGACTGCTACTTCACTTCACAAGCAAAACTAGGAGAAAAGGGGGTTTTGGCTTTATTCTTTATTATATACTTGCACATTCACTCTTCATGGAAATTAAACTTGTAACTACCATGGAAATATCAGGAAGATGCAAGGAAACTCTTCCTCTGCTATAGTGCAAACAGCAGTTTGTGTTGATTTGAAGTATTCATGTTGCTGTGGGCCTTCTTTAAAAACAAAAAAGCAGCAGTTTGAAGATTACTGAAAGATTCTGTAATCTGTTAACTCTGTCACATAATTCCTATTAAACCATGTAATTCAAACCAGAACTGCTGCATAAATAAGGAGGACTTGATGCATAATTTACGGTAAATGCCAGGAGGCATCATTAGTTATTAAATATTCATAAAATAGGAATGCCTACAGGACGCACTGAAGACGGGGCCATATTGTCCTAGGTGCAACGCACACAGAGTGAGATATGATCCTTGTGCCAAGGAGCTTACAATCTAAGTATGTTGTATAAATAGGTTGCAGAAGTCATATCAACAAGGCAGCAAAGGTATATATCTTGTTCTTCCTGTTCTGTCCAGGTGCTTCAACCAACTTGTTTTACTCTCATTTACCCAAAGTGACTTCTTTCCACCCTGTGTCCATTTGACAGAAGTCAATTCAGCCCAGAGAGAAAGATAAGTTACTCCTCTAAAGTGCCTAAAACGTTTTGGTGGAATTTCCAAAGGCAGGAGAGTAAGAGATCTTCACAGCCTGGCCTCTCCCCCACAACATCCCCCCATCCCACTGCTTCCTGGCCTACAAAGTTTAATGGGTTTCTGGGGCAGAGTTCTCTTTCATGATCATCCCCTGCTTCCAGCAGCATGCAGCATGATCCTTGGTAGGCTTGAGCATGTGATTTTAAATGCATCTTTCCCAAGAGTTGCTTGCCATGTTTGTTATTGGCAAGCTTTGCACAGGAGGTCTTGATAGCAACATGTTCCTACATTGTCTCATCTCAGAGACGTGCTGGTTAAAGCTCTGGCTGCTCAGCTATAGGAACAGCTTGTAACCTAATTTGGAATAGGATGCGTGTTTCTGTTACTTTTCTGTGTCCATTTCCTTTGATGCAAAAAAAATGTTAAAAGATCATTTTTGGTTCTCAGCTTTCTATAAATTCTAATTCATTTCTCAGACAAAATGACATTGAGTTATTTTGACATTTGTCCCTTGCAAGCTCCACTCCGGTCTTTTCAATTTTGGGATACACTAGGTTGTCCTTTTCCTTATTTACAATTCATAGGAAGAAGCTATTAACTAGTCAACATGGGAAACGGGGGCAGATGAATTCCAGCTTAGACAAGTTCAAGGTAATTCACATCATATCAAACTTGAACTCTTTACATATGCTGTTGTGTTTTAAATTAACCAGTCAGGAAACAAATTTGGCTGTCATTCTAGACAGATTATTGAGAGGGTGGGGAGGGGAGAAAATCCTCTGTTTAGGCAGTAGTCAAAAACACCAACTTCGTTAAAGTGCATTGAGGACAGGATAGGGAATAATACGAAAAACAAAATTATGCCATTACATAAATCAATAGTATGGCCTTCACTTGAAATATTCTGCTCAGCCTTCAGCATCCCATTTTAAAAGAATAATGTATTAGAAATAGATATGCTCCAGTGGAAGGCAGTGAAAAAGCCACATTCTGTAAAGCCTTGCATACAAGGAGAGATTGGGACTTTAAATTCAAAGGAAAGAAACATGACAGGAATACAAACCATTGAATAGTATGGTGGAAAACTCTGTTTCTCTCTACTTTTGCATAAGATAGAGAGGGGCATGCTATATAAAACTGAAGGCTAAAGTTTTAAAACTGATTAAAAGAAACACTTTTTACAATTTACTGAATCTGTGAAACTAACACACAACATTGTGAGAAAGCATTAGAAGGGCAGTTGTTACTGGGTTGCCCACTGGGTTGCTGCAGGTTCTGGGTCCACACTTAGCAGATGCCCATGTAACCACCAGTCAGTTCACCGCCATCAGGCCCTGGAGTGGTTCAAGTTCTCGATTATTAGGCTTTCTCCTCTGCAGGGCCTAGCTCATACCCACATTTTCCACTACCTGTAGAGAATCATTCTTGGGCTCACAACAGATCATTACCAAGTCCAAAGCTGGTACAAGAAGGGTGTTATTTGTCTGTTGTCCCATCACCAGAGTAAATCCAATACTGTAGTCGCACATAAGGCCTACCTTCTCTTAAGGAAGCTCTAGCAAGCAGCAGTCTCTAATTTGTTCCTGGCCCCAGCTAGGTTCCTCTCAGAGTAAAGGCTAAAAAGCTATTCCCCCTCCCATTCAGCACTCAGTTTAGCTAGGCCCTCCCCTTCTAAGCTTTCACTCCAAGCACTTTGTAGGTACAGTA
The DNA here is from genome assembly GCF_000455745.1 of Alligator sinensis. NCBI lineage: Eukaryota > Metazoa > Chordata > Crocodylia > Alligatoridae > Alligator > Alligator sinensis. The sequence goes on from NW_005842522.1 coordinate 257,908, forward strand.
GTCAGGGCTGATTAAACCTACAGCAGCTCCTTAACCCTTTCCTGACCAGTGCGGAGTTTATATATACCATAGCATGCTCACTCCCATACAGTACTTAGGGGATCATGAGCAAACAGCAGTTTCCCCACTCCCCCAGCAAGAGGAGGAAAAAAATTAATGCTGATGTGCTTTCCCTTAGAAAGTACAACCACGGGTACAAAACTAAGTACCAACGTGTTACTTAGGATAGGGTATTTTTCATGGCACTTACATGTCAGTAGGGGATCTGACAAGCCTTCAGGATAAATACGCATCTGAGGAGGTAATATCAAAGTGCATCCATGACCCATTAATTGGAGGTTCATTGGAGGTGTCTGGGTCAGGCTGGATTGCCATTGCTGTTGTTGGGGGCGGGGGGGTTGAGTTTAGGTGTTTGCAATGTATAGGCTTGAGACAACAGCAGGTAGAGGCTTGAGAATGGCCCTGACTATCAGTTCAGACACAACTCCAGTGTCTGCAAGGTTTCCAAATGAGGTTCTGAACAGTCAAGTTTCTTTAGGCCACAGTCATAGATTAGGCTTGTGAGGGGGACCACTATGTTAGATGGAAACCTGTGGTACCACTGCACAAGTTTCAGCTTCATACCTGTTTCCTTTTGGTAAGGAGGGGCTAGTCTTTTTAAGGTCTGAACTTTGTCAATGAGTAGTTGGATCTGACCTTCTCCAAGGTAGGTAGTCTTAGCTTTCCCACTTTTCTATTAACTGGATTTGTTGCCATTTCCAGCTTGTTCCAGGGACTTATTAAATGGTCCGCACTTGGTTTAGGTGCGTCTCCCAGTTCCATCTATAAATGATCAGGTTATCCAGGTAAACAGGGGCATACTAGGCCTTGTGGCTAGAAGACCCAGTCCATTACACCAAAAGGCTGCAGAGATCCATGGAGGCCAATAGGCAATACTGTCCCAAACCAGAACAAGTGACAAAGGAACCATTTTTGTGGGTTAGTGGCATGAAAAGTACACCTGCATAATGCTCCATCCAGCTAGCTGCAGTTCATTTTCTGTGTGTATCACCTCTAAAGACGGCAACAACAAAACCAGCTGCTGCAAGCTGTGCTATGATTTTAGTTATGAGTTTGGCAACTGTAGATCCTTCCATATCATGGTGTATGCATGAAAGGTCACCTAGACGTTCAACGCATATGCCTAGGCAGGAGTATGGAGGAGTAGAGGCTGCCCAGACCTTCCATCCCTCATTTAGGCCATTGAGACAGAATTCAAAGGCCAGACCAAATCCAGGCATTTGGTGCCTCCCTGGCTGTAGTTGTGTGGGTGTCTAGAAATTGAACACAGGTCTCCTGTGTGGCAGACAAAGATTCTACAACTGAACCACAGGGAACTCCACCATGAGCTCCTGTTTTACCACTTCTGACCTTTTCCTGGGATGTGAGCAAAGCTTTCCTTTACTTACTATTCTTCTATACATTATAGGTTCAACGTGTAGCCATCCATGTAGGGTTTAAAACAGAGTGGAGAAAAAGGCCATGGGTTGGTACACCTGGGTTTTCTGCTTTGGCAAGAGGAGAACCCTCAGAGGGGTTTGATTTCTGGACACCTATACAACTACAGCCTTCTGCCTAGGTGTATGCATTGGTTCCTCTGTACTTCCAAAGGCACTGTTGTCTGAGAGACAACCACCTGAGACCCTAACTGTGGCTCAGGAAATAAGGGGCCAGAGCAATGTCCCTTTGAGTCTTCCAAATTTTTGGAAGAATTCTCATGCCATATTTGTAACCTCTTCTTTTAATCATGTTGCCTAATTTTGTAAATCACTTATCCCCCACTTAATGCCATAGGGCCTATGCCACTTGGTCAGAGGCTTAGACACCCAACTGTGGAATCCAACTGCGTTCAGATGTTTAACTATGTACACTACAATGTTGCCTTCCTTTGGGTGCTGTTTCTCCTACGTCTCCCATTCTAGGTATAGAATACACCAAGTCTGTCTCTCACATAGTTCATTAGCTTCTCCTACTTCAAGCTCCTATCAGGGATAGAGCAAAATAAAGAAGTTGGGGGCATCTGGTCCCAGTTCAATAGACTGTAACATTATGAGCATTCGCTTTAAGGCCTGTATGCATCATTGTATAAGACCATGTATTTGAACGTGGAACACAGTGATCTGACTGTATTTGCAGCAGATCATCCTGGTCTTCTCTTTAGGGCACTGTGAATTAGTCAGGTTCTTGCAAACACATTCTGACCCAAGGCATCCAGGCTCCTCTGCCACAACTGGGAAACCTCAAGACCTGCTGGGGTCTTTCAAGGCCAGTAGGAATGCCAATCTACCCCACTGGTTTTCTTCTGTCCAAGCTAACAACTTTGCTTCCAGTAGGCTTTCCTTAAGCATCCCCCAACATAGTCTCAGCTGCCATAGACATTTCCAGCCTGATCACCTCAGCTGATGTCTCTGCTTCATGCTTCAGAATCCATTCTCTATCCTCTACCAGTAGTACTGGGGAAAGCTGCTCCACCCTAAACGAGTTTCAAAATTTAAATCTCAGTTCATGTTTCCAACTTCAGCCACTGCCAGCAGAGATCCCACGTGTCTTGGTCTCCCCAGGGATACTTTTGGTCTCCAGAACTGTCGGGGGAAGGTCTTCTCTATGATATCCAGGGAACCCATAATGTTCAGTGTAATTGATCATTTTGACAGCCACCACCACATCAAGCCCCCAGGATGTAGTCTGTCCTGCTTTTGTCAAATACAAAGCCACCATATTAGTACACTACTCAGAAAGTGGTGAGGACATCATAACCACCTGTGTGTAAGTCACTAGGAAGGCCTCATTGTCATCCCCTGGGCCCATCGTTGCAAGCCTCACTGGCCCAGCTGGTATAAGTGCAGTGTTGTCCATGAGCCATGTAGGTGAAGTTCCAGCCCCTCTTGGAGGTTACAAAAGAATCACAACTGGTTGGACCAGCCACTGGAGTTGCTCCAGAATCAATTACTGATGTAGTAGTTGCTGCTGAGCCACTTGTTACTGCCTCTAGACTGCCTGCTGCTGTTATTGTTTCTTGTCTGTCTGTTGCTGCTGGTTCTCCAGTATCCTTTTTAGCATTTGGTCTGGATTCACATTGTTACTAAACAGTCAGCTCACCCCAACAAGCACTGGAATAATTGAAACCCTAAGTTACTCAAGCCTCTCACCTTTATAAGGGCCGAGCCACACCTGCATTTTCCACCATATGTGAACATATTGTTTCTGGAGGCCCTTAACAGACCTCTACTCGGTCCTCAATTAGCTAAAATGAAGAAGTATTTCTATTAGGCTGGCATACCCTTCGCCGACTGCCATCTAACATAGTAACAACATGCATATCCCAAGCAGCAAGTAAAATACTGCTGGTTTCACATCAGATCTAACTCCCCTTCAGGAGGCTATGGTAGGCAGCAATCTCTAATTTGTTCCTAGTCCCACTCAAACTCTTCTCACAGAGTGAAATTAGGTCAGTGCTAACTCCCTTCTAATCAGCACCTACCTGAGCTGCACAGATGCTGAGCTTTTCCCTTTTAGCCCCTCCCTTCTCTTGACACCTACTGCATGTGTAGTAGGTAGGGCTGCTTTGAACACAGAACAGGTTTGTACTCCCCACTGCATGTTGAACAAGGATTAGTCATTTAAATAAATAACATTATCATCCTCAGTTCCAATTTCTAGTGGAAGTTACAATCCCCTAAATTCTGTGTGAGGTTAGGAAGAAACTTGTCCTAGGAGTAAATTATTGCATTGCTGTCCTTTATTGGGGTTTTACATTTCCTTCTGAAAAATCTAATGCTGGCTGCTTTTAGAAACAGGATATCAGACTAGAAGGACAAATTAGCACTAATAAGTGAGAAACCCATAAAATTATTGAGTGTTGGGGACTACACCTACATCAGTATGTTCCTTCTAGGTTTTATGAATAGTGCTTGTGATAGTAATCTTCAATGGGGACTAGGACCTTCATCTGTACTGTGAAAAGGACATAAACATAGTTCTGTCAAGGTAGAACAATAAATTTGCTAATGACTCCCTCTGCCCAGCAACCATTGGGGAGGAAGGTGGTTGAAGCATGGAAAATCCTCAGAAGAAGAAGAAAAAATGTTAGAGACTGCCTTTAAAGAATCATGCTCTCTATGCAGGGGGCCCATTACATTGTGAGAAATCAAAAAGTTTTGGAGGGGCTTTTTTTTCCCCAAGGCTACTGACCAAGCCCAAGGGCTTCCAGGACACCAAGGAGGCATTTGCATTCATTCATCTGTTTTGCATAAATCTATAGCTCTCCTGGGCAAAAAGTATTGTATATATGTTTAAGATGTCCCTTTGCAAAGCCTCTGTTCTTTACTTTAACAGTTACGTGGTCCCTGTGGGGTGAAACTATAAACTAGAGCAAGTGTGGCAAAGTAGCACTTGGTAAGAATGTGTGAAGGGAAGAATTGGTGGGAAATGTAGTAGTGGATGGTAACTTGGGCAGCAGCGACCATGAGATAATTGAGTTCATGATCTTGAAGAAGGAAAGGAAGGAGAGAAGCAGAATAAGGACTTCAGAGAAGCAGACTTTGACTCACTCAGGAAACCCTGGGAGGCCAGTCTAAGAGGGAAAGGAGTCCAGGACAACTGGTTGTACTTTAAAGAAACCTTACTGAGGGCACAGGAACAAACCATCCTGATGCACAGGAAGACGAGCAAGTATGGCAGAAGACCAGCGTGGCTTAATAGGGAACTCTTCAGGGAGCTAAAACACAAAAAGGAAGCTTATAGATTCATAGAAGTTAGGGACTGGAAGGGACCTCAGAGATCATCAGGTTCAGCCCCCCCTGCTCAAGGCAGGAAAGACTGCTGAGGTCAGATGATCCCAGTGAGGTGTGCATCCAGTCATCTTTTGAAGATCCCCAGGGAAGGTGACTGTACGACCTCTGGGAAGAATCTGTTTCAGACTCTGGACACACAAACCGTAAATAAGTTTTTCCTAATGTCTAATCTGAAGCGATCCTCTATCAGTTTATGACCATTATTCCTCGTCTTTTCCTGGGGTGCCTTGGTAAACAGGCGTTCTCCTAGTCTCTGATGTTCACCCCTTATATACTTAAAGGCTGCCACCAGGTCGCCTCTGAACCTTCTTTTCTCCAGGCTGAACAGTCCCATGTCCGTCAGCCTCTCCTTGCATGGTCCGTTCTCCAGACCTTTAATCATTCATGTGGCCTTCCTTTGGACTTCCAGCTTCTCCACAACCCTCTTGAACTGCAGCACTTAGAACTAGACACAGTATTCAGCTGTGGCCTCACCAATGCTGAGTAGAGCAGGAGGATGACATCCTTAGTCTTGCTTGTGATGTATCAGTTGATTACAAGCTTACAAGAAGTGGATAAACAACTAGAGAGGAGTATAACAGTATACAGGGATGAAATCAGGAAGGCCAAAGTACAATTGGAGTTTCAGCTAACAAGGGATATGAAGGATAACAAGAAGGGTTTCTACAAGTATGTCAGCAACAAGAGGAAAATATGGGTCCCTTACTGCATACGGGAGGCAAACTAGAGACAGACGATGAGGAAAAGGCTGAAGTACTCAATGTCTCTTTTATCTCAGTCTTCACAGGCAACATCAGATCCCAGACTACTGCACTGGGCAGTACAGTTTCAGTGAGCTTCCCTCAGCAGTGAAAGAAAGGTTAGGGACTATTTAGGAAAGCTGGATGTGTACATGTCCATACACCCAAGGGTGGCGAGGGAGCTGGCCAGTGTGATTGCAGAGCCATTGGTCATTATCTTTGAGCATTTGTACTGACTGGGAAAGGTCCTGGATTATTGAAAAAGGGCAGAGGATTTGGCGAGCGACAGACCAGTCAGCCTCACTTCAGTCCCTGGAAAAATCATGGAGCAGGTCTTCAAGGAATTAATTTTTAAACACTTAAGGGTTGGAGGAGAAGAAAGTGATTAGGAACAGTCAGCATGGATTCACCAAGGGCAAGTCATGCCTAACCAACCTGATTGCCTTGTATAACAAGTTGACTGGCTCTGTGGATGGGGAAGAGCAGTGGAATCGTATACCTTGGCTTTAGCAAGGATTTTCATATGGTCTTCCACAACATTCTCACAAGCAAGCTAAGGAAGAATGGGTTGGATGAATGAACTGTAAGGTGAATAGGAAACTGGCCAGGTTGTCTGGCTCAAAGGGTAGTAATCAATGGCTCAGTGTCTAGTTGGCAGCTGGTATCAAGTAGAGTGTCCCAAGGCTCAGTCCTGGGGTTGGTTTTGCTCAATATCTTTATCAACCACCTGGAAGATGGGATGGAGTGCACTCTCAGCAAATTTTCAGATGACACCAAGTTGAGGGGAGTAGTAGATACACTGGAGGCAGGGCCGTCCCTGGGGGGGGAAAAAATCGGGGCAACTGCCCTGGGCCTTGCACTTTGGGGAGAGCCAGTCAGAGTGGCCACAGCCCCTCCTGCAGGGGCTGCCCAGTGCTGGTAATGCCATAGGGCCTATGCCACTTGGTCAGAGGCTTAGACACCCAACTGTGGAATCCAACTGCGTTCAGATGTTTAACTATGTACACTACAATGTTGCCTTCCTTTGGGTGCTGTTTCTCCTACGTCTCCCATTCTAGGTATAGAATACACCAAGTCTGTCTCTCACATAGTTCATTAGCTTCTCCTACTTCAAGCTCCTATCAGGGATAGAGCAAAATAAAGAAGTTGGGGGCATCTGGTCCCAGTTCAATAGACTGTAACATTATGAGCATTCGCTTTAAGGCCTGTATGCATCATTGTATAAGACCATGTATTTGAACGTGGAACACAGTGATCTGACTGTATTTGCAGCAGATCATCCTGGTCTTCTCTTTAGGGCACTGTGAATTAGTCAGGTTCTTGCAAACACATTCTGACCCAAGGCATCCAGGCTCCTCTGCCACAACTGGGAAACCTCAAGACCTGCTGGGGTCTTTCAAGGCCAGTAGGAATGCCAATCTACCCCACTGGTTTTCTTCTGTCCAAGCTAACAACTTTGCTTCCAGTAGGCTTTCCTTAAGCATCCCCCAACATAGTCTCAGCTGCCATAGACATTTCCAGCCTGATCACCTCAGCTGATGTCTCTGCTTCATGCTTCAGAATCCATTCTCTATCCTCTACCAGTAGTACTGGGGAAAGCTGCTCCACCCTAAACGAGTTTCAAAATTTAAATCTCAGTTCATGTTTCCAACTTCAGCCACTGCCAGCAGAGATCCCACGTGTCTTGGTCTCCCCAGGGATACTTTTGGTCTCCAGAACTGTCGGGGGAAGGTCTTCTCTATGATATCCAGGGAACCCATAATGTTCAGTGTAATTGATCATTTTGACAGCCACCACCACATCAAGCCCCCAGGATGTAGTCTGTCCTGCTTTTGTCAAATACAAAGCCACCATATTAGTACACTACTCAGAAAGTGGTGAGGACATCATAACCACCTGTGTGTAAGTCACTAGGAAGGCCTCATTGTCATCCCCTGGGCCCATCGTTGCAAGCCTCACTGGCCCAGCTGGTATAAGTGCAGTGTTGTCCATGAGCCATGTAGGTGAAGTTCCAGCCCCTCTTGGAGGTTACAAAAGAATCACAACTGGTTGGACCAGCCACTGGAGTTGCTCCAGAATCAATTACTGATGTAGTAGTTGCTGCTGAGCCACTTGTTACTGCCTCTAGACTGCCTGCTGCTGTTATTGTTTCTTGTCTGTCTGTTGCTGCTGGTTCTCCAGTATCCTTTTTAGCATTTGGTCTGGATTCACATTGTTACTAAACAGTCAGCTCACCCCAACAAGCACTGGAATAATTGAAACCCTAAGTTACTCAAGCCTCTCACCTTTATAAGGGCCGAGCCACACCTGCATTTTCCACCATATGTGAACATATTGTTTCTGGAGGCCCTTAACAGACCTCTACTCGGTCCTCAATTAGCTAAAATGAAGAAGTATTTCTATTAGGCTGGCATACCCTTCGCCGACTGCCATCTAACATAGTAACAACATGCATATCCCAAGCAGCAAGTAAAATACTGCTGGTTTCACATCAGATCTAACTCCCCTTCAGGAGGCTATGGTAGGCAGCAATCTCTAATTTGTTCCTAGTCCCACTCAAACTCTTCTCACAGAGTGAAATTAGGTCAGTGCTAACTCCCTTCTAATCAGCACCTACCTGAGCTGCACAGATGCTGAGCTTTTCCCTTTTAGCCCCTCCCTTCTCTTGACACCTACTGCATGTGTAGTAGGTAGGGCTGCTTTGAACACAGAACAGGTTTGTACTCCCCACTGCATGTTGAACAAGGATTAGTCATTTAAATAAATAACATTATCATCCTCAGTTCCAATTTCTAGTGGAAGTTACAATCCCCTAAATTCTGTGTGAGGTTAGGAAGAAACTTGTCCTAGGAGTAAATTATTGCATTGCTGTCCTTTATTGGGGTTTTACATTTCCTTCTGAAAAATCTAATGCTGGCTGCTTTTAGAAACAGGATATCAGACTAGAAGGACAAATTAGCACTAATAAGTGAGAAACCCATAAAATTATTGAGTGTTGGGGACTACACCTACATCAGTATGTTCCTTCTAGGTTTTATGAATAGTGCTTGTGATAGTAATCTTCAATGGGGACTAGGACCTTCATCTGTACTGTGAAAAGGACATAAACATAGTTCTGTCAAGGTAGAACAATAAATTTGCTAATGACTCCCTCTGCCCAGCAACCATTGGGGAGGAAGGTGGTTGAAGCATGGAAAATCCTCAGAAGAAGAAGAAAAAATGTTAGAGACTGCCTTTAAAGAATCATGCTCTCTATGCAGGGGGCCCATTACATTGTGAGAAATCAAAAAGTTTTGGAGGGGCTTTTTTTTCCCCAAGGCTACTGACCAAGCCCAAGGGCTTCCAGGACACCAAGGAGGCATTTGCATTCATTCATCTGTTTTGCATAAATCTATAGCTCTCCTGGGCAAAAAGTATTGTATATATGTTTAAGATGTCCCTTTGCAAAGCCTCTGTTCTTTACTTTAACAGTTACGTGGTCCCTGTGGGGTGAAACTATAAACTAGAGCAAGTGTGGCAAAGTAGCACTTGGTAAGAATGTGTGAAGGGAAGAATTGGTGGGAAATGTAGTAGTGGATGGTAACTTGGGCAGCAGCGACCATGAGATAATTGAGTTCATGATCTTGAAGAAGGAAAGGAAGGAGAGAAGCAGAATAAGGACTTCAGAGAAGCAGACTTTGACTCACTCAGGAAACCCTGGGAGGCCAGTCTAAGAGGGAAAGGAGTCCAGGACAACTGGTTGTACTTTAAAGAAACCTTACTGAGGGCACAGGAACAAACCATCCTGATGCACAGGAAGACGAGCAAGTATGGCAGAAGACCAGCGTGGCTTAATAGGGAACTCTTCAGGGAGCTAAAACACAAAAAGGAAGCTTATAGATTCATAGAAGTTAGGGACTGGAAGGGACCTCAGAGATCATCAGGTTCAGCCCCCCCTGCTCAAGGCAGGAAAGACTGCTGAGGTCAGATGATCCCAGTGAGGTGTGCATCCAGTCATCTTTTGAAGATCCCCAGGGAAGGTGACTGTACGACCTCTGGGAAGAATCTGTTTCGGACTCTGGACACACAAACCGTAAATAAGTTTTTCCTAATGTCTAATCTGAAGCGATCCTCTATCAGTTTATGACCATTATTCCTCGTCTTTTCCTGGGGTGCCTTGGTAAACAGGCGTTCTCCTAGTCTCTGATGTTCACCCCTTATATACTTAAAGGCTGCCACCAGGTCGCCTCTGAACCTTCTTTTCTCCAGGCTGAACACAGTCCCATGTCCTTGCTTGTGATGTATCAGTTGATTACAAGCTTACAAGAAGTGGATAAACAACTAGAGAGGAGTATAACAGTATACAGGGATGAAATCAGGAAGGCCAAAGTACAATTGGAGTTTCAGCTAACAAGGGATATGAAGGATAACAAGAAGGGTTTCTACAAGTATGTCAGCAACAAGAGGAAAATATGGGTCCCTTACTGCATACGGGAGGCAAACTAGAGACAGACGATGAGGAAAAGGCTGAAGTACTCAATGTCTCTTTTATCTCAGTCTTCACAGGCAACATCAGATCCCAGACTACTGCACTGGGCAGTACAGTTTCAGTGAGCTTCCCTCAGCAGTGAAAGAAAGGTTAGGGACTATTTAGGAAAGCTGGATGTGTACATGTCCATACACCCAAGGGTGGCGAGGGAGCTGGCCAGTGTGATTGCAGAGCCATTGGTCATTATCTTTGAGCATTTGTACTGACTGGGAAAGGTCCTGGATTATTGAAAAAGGGCAAATATAGTGCCCATCTTTAAGAAAAGGGAAGGAGGATGTGGGGAGCTACAGACCAGTCAGCCTCACTTCAGTCCCTGGAAAAATCATGGAGCAGGTCTTCAAGGAATTAATTTTTAAACACTTAAGGGTTGGAGGAGAAGAAAGTGATTAGGAACAGTCAGCATGGATTCACCAAGGGCAAGTCATGCCTAACCAACCTGATTGCCTTGTATAACAAGTTGACTGGCTCTGTGGATGGGGAAGAGCAGTGGAATCGTATACCTTGGCTTTAGCAAGGATTTTCATATGGTCTTCCACAACATTCTCACAAGCAAGCTAAGGAAGAATGGGTTGGATGAATGAACTGTAAGGTGAATAGGAAACTGGCCAGGTTGTCTGGCTCAAAGGGTAGTAATCAATGGCTCAGTGTCTAGTTGGCAGCTGGTATCAAGTAGAGTGTCCCAAGGCTCAGTCCTGGGGTTGGTTTTGCTCAATATCTTTATCAACCACCTGGAAGATGGGATGGAGTGCACTCTCAGCAAATTTTCAGATGACACCAAGTTGAGGGGAGTAGTAGATACACTGGAGGCAGGGCCGTCCCTGGGGGGGGAAAAAATCGGGGCAACTGCCCTGGGCCTTGCACTTTGGGGAGAGCCAGTCAGAGTGGCCACAGCCCCTCCTGCAGGGCCTGCCTAGTGCTGGTGACTCACCACCGCCACCACCGGTTTTGCATCTGGCTGCTTGCTACCACCCCGTCTTCCCCCACCCTCCCACTCCCACCATCCGTAGCTTCTTCGCATCAGGGCCCACACAGGCTGATTTGCCCCAGGCCCCACACCCTGCTAGGATCATCTCTGACTGGAGAGTAGGGCTAGGATTCAGAGAGACCTTGACAAATTGGAGGATTGGACCAAAAGAAATCTCACGAGGTTCAATGAAAACAGCTGCAAAGTCCTGCACTTAGGCTGGAAGAATCCCATGCATTACTACAGGCTTGGGACTAACTGGCTAAACAGCAGGTTTGCAGAAATGGACTTGGGGGTTACAATGGACAATAAGCTGGATATGAGTCAACAGTGTGCCCTTGCTCCCAAGAAGGCTAACATTAGTAGGAGTGTTGCCAGCAGATCAAAAGAAATGATTATTTCTTTCTATTCTGAACTGGTGAGGCCATATCTGGAGTATTGTGTCCAGTTTTGGGTCCCCTACTACAGAAAGGATGTGGACAAGTTGGAGAAAGTCCAGTGGAAGGCAACGAAAATGGTTATGGGGTTGGGGCACATGATTTATGAGGAGAGGCTTAGGGAACTGGGCTTATTTAGTCTAGAGAAGAGAAGACTCGGAGGATTTAATAGTACCTTTCAACTACCTGAAGGATGGTTACAAAGAAGATAGACTGTTCTCAGTGGTGGCAGATGACAGAACAAGGAGCAGTGGCCTCAAATTGCATCAAGGGAAGTTTTAGTTAGATATTAGGAAGAACTTTCTCACTAGTAGGGTAGTAAAGCACTGGAACAGGTTACCCAGAGACATTGTGGAATCTCCATCCTTGGGGTTTTTTAAGACCCAGCTAGACAAAGCCTTGGCTGGGATGATCTAGTTGGGGATGGCCCTGCTTTGAGCAGGGGGTTGGACTAGATCAGTGTTTCTCAACCCATGGGTCACAACCCAAATGTGGGTCACAAGAATATATGAAAGGGTCATAAACAAACTTTAAAGGTAGATCAACCAACTTGAAAAATGGATTCTCCTTTAAAGAAGAAAAATGTGGGAAATAGTGGCTTTTTCCTTGCAGGCTGGCAGAGTTCCAGCCTGCAATTCCCTTGCAGGCTGGCAGAGTTCCAGCCTGCAAGGGAGTGCTTGGGACCACTCCTGCCCCACATACCCACCCCCTGCCCCACACACTGGGGGGCTGAGGCTGGGGGGCAGCAGGTCGAGAGTGAAGGGCACTGGGTCGGGACTGGCCAGTGATGTTTAAAAATGGATCCTGGTACCAAAAAGGTTGAGAACAACTGGACTAAATGACCTCCTGAAGTCCCTTTCAATCCTAATTTTCTATGATTCTAAGTGTCTAGAAAGGCTTGAGAGCTCACAGAACTAACTTTGGGGCCCAGGGCAGTTGGACTATGGAGTCACTCACTTAAGGAGAGGTATTAGAGAAAAGCATTTTCTTGGGGTCACATCCTTAGAGCTGCACCAAATTACATGAATGATAGGATTTTGCCCAGATGCAGACGTGTAGGCCAGGTTGGGTTCAGTTATAAACAAACTGTTGACCATCTACTAGGAAGACTCAGCTGTGACTATGAGAATGCCATATTTTGTTCAGTTGACAACTGTACTTTAGTTTTAATTTATACTAATACTTGCTACTATGGTGATGAAGATAGCGTAGGAAGACTCTAAAATAAACTGAAATAGTCAGCAATGAAAGATTTTATTGCAGCATTCCAAACAGACACCACCATTTTGAAATCTGAATTACCCAAGCTCACATTTATGCCTTTCATGCTGGTTGTCTTATCTGTAGGCCAAAAGCCTGCTTCTAGTCTCCATTCCTACAGATTCAAAACAGGAGCTACTGTTAATCTTCTAGGACTTGCCTACCTTTTCTTTTTGCCTTTTGCATAATTTCCATGGCATTTTTCTTGTTATCACTGTGGGAGCCATATTTTGCATTTTTCATAAACATATTTTAAATCACTGCAAATTATTTTATAGTGGGAATATCATAGGAGGAAGGGTTGATTTCATCATCTATTTTTATAGAATGTAGTGTTCCATCTATTGCTGTCTTTCTCAGCTTATATTCCTGATGATATGGCACATGAGGCTTTCAGGCTGTTCACACATACCACCACTACTGGTTCCAGATGATCTGATTGTGTGACATCAGGAAGAACATCCTTTTTGACAGCACATCTGTAATCACTAGGTAACATGCTGGTGGGAATTCTGCAGCTAAGTCATGCTGTTTTATCTTCAGAAGTAAGTCCTATATCCTTGGTGGTTTTTCTCTAAGGCTAGGGACAGACATTCAGAAAGTCAGAGCCTGAATTGATTCAACCTTTGCAGGTTAGTCTAACCTGCCTAGGCAGAACCTGTTTGTAACAGGACAAACATTTGCTCTGAACTGAGGCAATGCTGGCACCATGTCATGGTCTGCCCGGCCACCACCACTCTGTGCTCGGGGCCAGTGGCTGGCCCGGAGCAGGGAGTGACAGCAGCCACGCTGGGCAGACCCCACTGCGGTGCGAGCAGTGTGTCTCTGCTCAGGGCCAACTCCCTCCCAGCAGGATGGGGCTTATTCAGCCACTGGCCCCTGGCACTGCAGCAGGATCTGTCCAGTCTGGCCGCTGCCACTATTCTCTGCTTGGGGCCAGCAGCTGAATAAGCCTCTTCCTGCTGCAAGGGAGCTGGCCCCAAGCAGAGAGCAGTGGGGGCTGAGCTGTGCAGACCCTCCTGTAATGCCAGCAGCTGAATAAGCCCCCTCCTGCTGGGAGGGGGCTTGCCCCAGGCAGAGAGACGCTGCTCGCAACACAGTACGGTCTGCCCAGCCTGGCCTGGCTGCTACCGCCCCTATGTGTCGGGGCAAACCCTCCTCCAGGCAGGAAGGGATTTATTCATGCACTAGCCCTGAGCACAGGCCAAGCGGTGGCTGCAGCCAGGGAGGCAGACCCTGCTGCGATGCGAGAGGTCTCTCTGTGCTTGGGGCAATCCCCCTCCCAGCAGGAGGGGACTTATTCAACCGCTGACCCGGCTTCAGGCGAAGCTCAGGGTGGAGGGAATAATGGAGGGGAGTAGTCACTGGCTAGGAGCCCCAGGGCTGCAAGTTAACCCTCCAGGGCTGCAAGCTGCACCCCTCCAGAGCCAGCAGCAGAATAAGCCCCCTCCTGCCTGGAGGGGACTTGCCTCAGCACAGAACAAGCCGGCAGGGCACAGGCCCCGTCCTCGCCTGACAGCTGGAGCAGCAAGTGGCAAGTGAGGTGGTGGGCAGCAGCCCATCATGACTTCCCAGAGCATGAGCCTCTTCTCAGCAGGGGGCCACGCTGTGGGGCTGGAAGAGCTGCTGTGGAGCATAGTAGCACTGCCAGGGCATGGCCAAGCAAGGACCCTGGGGGAGTGGGCAGGGACGGGGGTTATTCCTCCTCTCTCGGGCCTCCAGTGAGGGGACAGCCAGGGGCCTATTCCAGGCAGGGAGCGAGTGCTACGGCGACAGCCAGCAGACCCGGCTGCCGGTGGGAGTACAGGGGAAACTAACTCTCCTCCCTGCCCCCTCTGCCTCAGGGGCCATGGTACCCTGTGCTGCAGGAGTGAGGAACAACCCGTAGACCTCGCTCAGGTCCCTGCTGATGGCACAGGGAGGGGGAGCCAGACCCCCACCCCTGCCTGTCCCTGCTCGGGCTGGGGGCAGAGGGACAGGGCCAGCCTGGCTGGGCTGAAGCAGTGAGCCCCTCCCAGCCCAGAGAGCATGCTGGGATGCTGGGGGTGTCTGGTTTATCTTAATCCAGCAAGGGGTCTGGGACAGACATTACATGAACCAGTTTGAGCCAAATCAGTTAAGTCTGATACTACATTCAACCAGGTTTATCTCAAACCGGCTTCAGCCATTTTGAAACTAGTTTAAGTTTATTGAATGTCTGTTCTGTTACAGGTTTAAACCAGTTTCTGATTGCTTAAACTGGTTTGTGTGTAATGTCTGTCCTTAGCCAATGTCCTTTATGTATTGCAATCAGTGCTTTATGGTTCCATCCAGGAAGAGCACACACCATCTGCTGAAGCTTCCTTAGCCTGACAAAGGGTTTTTGAACCCGAAAGCTTGCTTAATAACTATTCTCCAACCATTTGGGTTGGTCTAATAAAAGATATCAAATTCACCCAAGGAACCTTGTCTGCTTATGGACTCTTTCACCTTTTACATTATAACTGCAGGGAAACATGGAATTTGGTAGTTATATACGAGCCTTAAAATATCTTTCTGATTTGCACTTTAACATTCTCTGTTGGTATCTTAGCTTTTCCAATATGCATTAAAAGACAACATTCAGCCCCATGTCCCTGTAACACTAACCCTCCAGCCCTCTTTCTGGACTATCTTTGGGGAGCCTTTGCAATGGGAAAGTATTGCTGCATTAATGCAAATATGAGTATATGCTTCAAAACCTTTAATTTTTCACACTCTGACATCTTTACACACCATGAAAAAAAAATGTTCACGGGGAATTTACTCAAGCTTCCAAACTGGACGTGAACCCTCTGCCATAAATCCACATTCCTAACAATCCCACCACATATTCACCATCACATGAAGGTTGGCAACATCTGACATTATTAATTTTGATCAGTTTCTCCCCTAAGTAGATTATTTTAGTTGTTTGAAACTGAAACTAAGTTTTGGTTGTTTTAAAGCCTATGTGTGGGTTTTCCCTCAGTACTTTCCACAGTCATTCCTGACATTCAGTAGAGATGCTGCCCTAAGCTATTATGCAGTCAATATGCATTTTCACTCTTGTAAGACATTCCAGCATCAGTACATTGCTTGGTGAAATATTTCTGATGCTGGACATATTCCAATAGGTAATCTCAGGCAGCATTATCAGTCCTACTATTGTATTAAAAAAGCAAATCTTGAAGCTGTCTGTGTCCATGGGAACCTGTCTAAACCATGCTTATGAATCTAAGTTGTTTCAGAATTTAGTTCCTGCTATCTCAGCAAACATTTCATTCCTGGCTGGAACATGAGAAAGTGCTTCTAATGTTCTTGTTCAGCTTCTCAGTTTCAACATAAAATCTAAACTCACCATCTTCTTTTGTGATTATTGCTAGGGAGATGAATGTTTATTTTTTTAAGTATCTTCCTGGCATTGGTTAACATTTTACAGCACAAGAATTTTTTGCTACCTAAGTTTCTAGTATTTGAGGAATTGATATTTATACTCCACCTCTCCTTTCTCTCATACTCTTAACTAATAAATAGCTTTATCTCCTCCCCAAGTCATAATAGATTCCAGGATCTTGTCTGTCAGTTTCCCATTGGAGAGGTTAGTGATGTAAAATATATTGTACAGATTTAGTGCTGCTTTCTTCTCTCTCTCACTAGCTTGAAAAAAAATCATAATCATGTTGTATTTTCTTTCAAGACTAAAATTTTGTTCATAAGATAGGAAAAAAAAACTTGCACAATAATTTGTAACAGCACATTTGGCAATTTCTGCCATAATAGTCTCATTAGTGAACGTTCGGATCCAGCTGCTTCAGATGGCCAAGATCCAATCCAGAGCTCCGGACCGGGTTTCCGCCTCAATCCGGCCGAAGTGGCTCCGAAGCTTCGGAGCCGCCTAGGAGACCTGGCCATAGGGTATGATAAGGAATCAATGAAACTCTGTTTTCAATGCTATAACTCTGTTGTTTCTTGTTCAATTTGGATGAGACTTGCAGAGATGGTAGCCTCTGCTGAGAGCATAAAACCTGCCAAGTTTCAAGGAGATCGGTGCAGGGGTTTGGGGGGAACTGCCCCTCAAGCTGCAGGCAAGCAAAACTCGTGCCATGGGTAACAGTGCGTATGTTAAGGCGCAGTGGGGTGACAGCTGCAGGGATGGTGGCTCCTGCTGTGATGCCTGCCAGCTGTGGAGGAGATCAGTGCAGGGGGAGTCTGGGACCCTCACCCCTAGCTGCTGACAGACAACTCCTGGCC
>NW_005842522.1:274929-279670 GCF_000455745.1 Alligator sinensis
GGGTGTGTGTGTGTGTGTGTGTGTGTGTGTAAGGTGCAGCGGTGACAGCTGCAGGGATGGTGGCCCCTGCTGTGGCCCCAACGCCTGCCGGCTGTGGAGGAGATGGATGCAGGGGGGCTCTGGGGCCCTGCACCCCGAGCTGCTGACAGGCAAAACTCGTGCCAAGACTGTCTGTCCTGGGGCAGTTGATTCTCTGTATTGATTCTTTCCTCCCCTTAGCCTGGTTTTGTAGGTGCTAATTGATGCTCGTTAAGTTACCTAGTAGCTGGGTCCTGTGGATTGAGCTGGTCCCCGAGTCCCTGGTCCTTGAGTGAATCATGATTGATTGATTAGTAACTGGGAACACAGCAGCTTAGCAGCCAGGCCTGCAGCAGTGTCTCCCCTCCCTGCCCTAACACAGACAGTCAGTCCCACAGCACCCATGGCACGAGTTTTGCTTGTCTGCAGTTTGAGGGGCAGTTCCCCCCAAATCCCTGACCGATCTTCTTAAAACTTGGCAGGCTTTGTGGCCTCAGTAAGAGCTACCACCACTGCAGTTTTGGCCCCCCTGTGTTGTAACACGGAGACGTGACAGGAGTTTTGCTTTCAATAATTTGGGGTACAGTTGCCCCAAAACCCCTGCGCCGATCTTCTTGAAACTTGGCAGACTTTGTGGACTCAGTAAGAGCTACCACCACTGCAGTTTTCACCCCACTATGTTGTAACGCCTAGACGTCACATGAGTTTTGCTTTCAAGAATTTGGGGTGCCGTTCCCCACAAGCCCCTGCACCGATCTTCATGAAACTTGGCAGGCTTCATCCTCTCTGCAGAGTCTACCACCCTGAAAATTTAATCCAAAACGGATGAAAAACAACAAAGTTATATTTTATTGTTTCCCCATTATACCCTATGGCCGCATCTCCGAGGTGGCTCCGAACTGCTTTGGGAAGCCGAACGAGGCAGCACTTCGCCCGGACATGCTGCTTCAACCCCGAAGTTTCTCCGGATCCGAAGCCTCGCAGAGCCCTAGTCTCTGCTCCGACAGACCTGGGCTGGCCCCGCCCCGCCCCCAACTGTCAGCAGGGACTATTCCATCCCCAGCAGCCATGAGCAGAGTGGATTCTCCTGTCTCACCTTCTCCTCTGCCCGGGAAGTGACTCGGCTCCCAACTGGGGAACAGGAGTAAAGCCCCCACTGCCAGCTTCTCCCCTCCGCCGGGCATGGGGTGGGCATTTTTCCCTCCCCACTCCCTCCTCAGCTGCCACACAGGACCTGTCGGGCTGCAGGCTGCACTCACTGGGGAGCCCCATGCAGCAAAACAGTCTGGGGCAGGGGAGCTGCTGCCTGGGACATGAGTCCCCTCCGTTGACCAGTGTAAGCTGCACTGCAACTCTGCCACAGCCTGACAGGCAGAGCAGGTAGCCACAGAGGCTGTGCCAGGTAGGGCTGATGGTCAGTGGGGGCTGGCTCCAGCCATGAAAGAGGGGAGGAAAGGTGCCAGGTTGCAGCTCTGCCCAGGAGGTGCCAAGCAGCCCTGAAGCTTTCACCCCCCCACCCCACCCCGCCCACAAGCCAGCTGCAGCGAAGCAGTGGTGCCAGGGACCCTGATCACTCCAACACTCCTGGGACTCAGCAGGGGTTTGCAATGGGGATGGGAGAGGGAGGGGAAAGAGGCTGCCATTTTTCCTCCTCACTCCCTTCTCAGCCAGCCTACCAGCTGGGGAGAACATGTCACAGGGTGATTCGCTCGGCTCCTGGCTGCAGGGAACCCACAGTTCCCACCTGAGCCAGAAGCCAGGGTGCTCATCATCTGGCCATGCCCCCTCCCCTGCTGGTGGGCCAGCTGAGATGGGGGTAGGGGGAAAATGGCCCCCACTGTGGGTTTCCCATCCCTTTTGCTGGACACAGCCATGCTGGTGTCCAAAGCTGGGCAGGGGCAGGGGCATTTCCTTCCCTACTCCCTCCTCATGTGGCCTGCTGGCCAAGCAGGGGACATGGCCCAGCTCAGGCAGGTGAGTAAAACTCCCACCGCAGACTTCCCTGCATCCAGGAGTGGGACCAATCACCTGGTCATACCCCTGCTCAGCTAGCGCCCCCCCCCCCGGCCAGGCTTTTGACCCCAGCCAGGCTGTGCCTGGCACAGGAGGTGGGAAGCCCACAGTGGGGGCCATTTCCCCCCTGACTCTCTCCTTAGCCAGCCTGCCAGCTGAGCAGGGGGCATGGCTAGGTGATTGGCCCCACTCCTGGATGCAGGGAAGCCTGCAGTGGGGGCTTTACACCCCTGCCTGAACCAGGAGCCAAGCCGATCACCCAGCCGCACCCCCTGCTCAGCTGGCAGGCCAGCTGAGGAAGGAATGGGAGGGAAAACAGCTGCCACTGTGGGCTTCCCACCCCCTGTGTTGGGCACAGCTTGGTTGAGATCCAAAGCCAGGAGCTGGGTGGAAGTCAGGCACCTGTCACCCGCTGCCTGCTTGCAGCAGCTCTGGGTGCTTGGGGTGGGCTGCTGCGGGCCATTGGTGTGGGTAGCAGTGGGGGGAAGCAATGGATCACCACAGCATGGTCCCATGGCCTGGGGGCCCAGGCTGCGACTGGCCCATAGCAGCCTGCCCGAAGTGCCTGGTGCCACTGCGAACAGGCAGCAGGTGACAGATGCCTCACCTCTGCTTGCTGCCATAGTTAGCACCGCTGCTGCCGCCAGGAGAGGCAGGGTGTGGGGAGCTGCACTTCAGCCTGCCTGCAAACCGCAGCGCTTGGAGCTGGAGGTGGAAGGTGGTGGGAATTGATCCCCACCCCCTACCGCAGCTGGAAGCAGTAGTGAGTCAGGCTCCCCACCTCCCCACAGCCAGGTTGCATATCCACCCCCATCCCCCCGGCCCCTTCCCCACAGCTGGCTGGCTGCTCCTTGAAAGGACTTGGCCCAGGACATGTGTCAGTGCCCCCGCTGCTGCTGCCTACAATGGGGCGATTAAACCCCCCTTCTCCTTAGGCTACTGGTATCTGACTGCCACAGCCCCTAGTGCACAGCCCTGGGTGCACTAACGGAGACTGTTGGTGCCTATGCACAACCCCTACCCCCCTGCACAATGGGAGGATTAAACCCGCTTTTCTTCAGGCTACCAGGGTCTGGCTCCACCCCTGCTCCTGCCACCAGCCAGTGAGTAAGCAGGGGAGGGGGGGGCTAGGGACCCCTGACAGGGGTTGCTTCTTCCCTTCCCCTCCAGGCATACCTGGGCAGGTGTCCGTGCAGGCCAGGGTGGAGGTTTAAACCTCTCCCCAATCACACCCAGGCTTGCCCAGGGCTAGCTATGCCACTTCCCTCAGCTTAGTTTCCCTCCTGGCCTGAGTCACTGCAGGCATGTGCCTTCATTTCTAGAGTCAAAAGTGGATGTCTGTCCACTTGCAAATCAGTTCAGTCTATGCAGGTTAGAGTAAAATGCAGCCTCCACTCCTCCAAAAATTCCTGCCCAGGCAAGTGCATTGAAGGTCTGGGTGGCCCTCATGCATACACCATGATCCGGGAGGATTGATGGTTGCCATACATACAGAGTAAAGTGCAAATATTGAATCAATTCAGGCTCCAACTTTTTTTAATGTCTGTCCCTATATCTATAAGACAGCCACCCCTAGTGCATAAGTTGTTTGTCATGCTGAACCCAGGATTCTGCATGAGATGGAAGAATTGTTGTTGGGCCTAGTTTACCTAGCCTCAGCAGAACTGTCAGACAACTTATGTGACAGTCATGCAAGCAGTCTGTACCCTACCATGCATTCCTTTGTCACACAGTTGGCTTCATGGCTGGGTTGCAAGGAATCTCAGGCAATCACTTGCATGTTTTAATTCCTGCCTGCCAAAAGCCACTTTGGCAACTTGTTGATCATGCATCTAAATCAGGGGTGCTTAGCCCCTGCCTGCAGGCAAAATCTGGCTTCTGGCATGGTCTCATTTGGCATGCATGCCTCCTCCTGGGTCTATGGGGTGCCCTGCAAGCCATGGCCCTGCACACTAGATCAGATGTGCATAGTGGCACAGGGACCAATCTCAGTGTGCAGGGCTAGGCAAAGGCAATGCAGGATCCCGAAGCCCAATTATGGCATGCAGGGCCAATGCAGGACCCTGAGGCCCAATCCCAGTAGGTGGGGGTGTTGTGGGGCCCTGGTACCTGCTAGACAGGGTCTGGATCTGGCCTGCAGTCTGGCCTTGCACCATTCTTTTGGCCCATGAGGCCAAAACATTGAGCACTACTGGTCTAGGTACTGGCAGCTCTTTGGCTTCCCTTCTCACTGCTCCTTCTACTGGATCCAAGAAAGACAGGGGCAGTTCGAAAAGCAACCACGGATATACCTGGGTGGAATTTGGGGCACAACATTTATTTATTAGGAAAAAAACCCTACTGCACGTGCGCACGCACGCGCGCACTCGTACAACTCACAAACAGGTCTGCAGATGGCTAAAGGGAAAGTAATAACATCTTTCAAGAAATGTTGAAACATTTCATTGTCAAGCACTTTAGTGAAAGCCCAAGAAACAAAGGTTAGAAGCATCATAAAACAGCAGCAGCTGGTGGCAGCCTCTTACCTGATAACACATTAATTTGAGCATTCATGCAGGATGTGGGAGACCAGGGTTCAGTTTTCATCTCTGCCTGAGGGATTTCAATCCACATCACCCAGCCGCAAGCAGATGGGCCTAACAAGCAGACTGTAGCATTTTCTGGGGTGGCTGCTTTCCATATCTCCCTTTGATGCTGTTCCACTTAGCAT
>NW_005842522.1:279694-290355 GCF_000455745.1 Alligator sinensis
GGAATTAGAATATATCCTAGTAGGCAAGTGCTGTAAGCACCAGGCTATAAAGTCATTTTCCCTCTCTGGCCCAATGAATATTAGTGTCATGGGTGGGGTCCCACCAGAGGGCCGTGATCTCCTTCAGGCCCCCTTCCTCTGTGCCAAGTAGGCCCAAAGGCACCCTCTAATTCTCGCCTGCCATGTCTTTGATGTTCCAATGTATTAGGGAGGCTGCCTCACGTCTCCTTGGCCACGGTTACTTCTGGCCCCGTGAACTCCCGGACTGTTCATGGCTCTCACTCTACGATGGGTGCTTCCCGGGCACCCTAGCCTTATGGGCTATGCGTAGCTCCAACCACTCCTTATACCACGCCCCAAGCCTTGCAGGTGGAATAGAAGTTGGTCTGTCAGGTCTACACTCGCCCTCTCTGTAGCACTGCCCTATCTCAGGGCTCCTCTGCAGCGCCGCCCTCTCTCCAGGGCCTTCTCAATAACGCTGCCCTCCTCTCCAGGGCCTTCTCCACAATGCTGCCCTCCTCTCCAGGGCCTTCTCAGTACTGCCGCCCCCTCTTCGGGCCTTCTCAGTACTGCCGCCCCCTCTCCTGGGGCTCTCCGTGCCCCCTCTTCAGGCCTTCTCTGGAATGCCGCCCCTCTCCTGGAGCTCTCCGCAGCCACGCTAGGCCTTCTCCGTAATACTGCCCGCTCCTAGGGCTCTCTGTGGCTGCACTGGGCCTTCTCAGTCAAACCGCCCTCTCTCAGGGCTCTCCTATAATGCCGCCCTCTCTTGGGGCTTGCCAGCAAGCTATCCCCTTCTCGGGGTCTTGCCATGCCCGCACCAGGGCTTCTCAACTGCCCCTCTCTGGGGCTGGGGTCTATGCACCCTGTACACAGCGCCCTTACTGGCGTTGGGGTTCCCATGCTGCTGTGGGTCCGCTATGAGGCCTCCTCCAACCCCTAATAGCCTCACCCAAACCACCAGTGTAACAAACAGCAACACAAACTCGAGCCTCCTGGCTATAACTTAAACATAAGCCGCCTGGCTATAACAACACTTTGCCTACCGGGGTTCTTCATCCCTCAGCCATATTATGTGCTGCTCTTTCAGCAGGCTTCTCCCCTCTTCTGAAGCAGAGAGCTCCCTCCACTTGGGCTGCTGGCAGGGGACTGCCTCTGGCCTCCTGCCTGTGATTTATATAGGAGCCAGGCCCTGCCCCTTTCAGTCAGCTGACCTCCTGGTTGCCCTGGCAACCCACAGCTGTGCTCCTTATTCCCTGCTAGGGCTCTTTCCCCGGCAGTTTCCCCTCTTTAGGAGCAGGGCACCTAAGTGCCCTGTGACAATTAGCAAAGGAAAAATACACTTTACTCTTAAAAAGCTCAAGGGAGTTTTAGCTCAACAGGAAACAAACCTCCAAACATCATCCACATCTGTGTTGTCACCACTCCAGTGATACCATGGGTTTGGTCAGCAGTGTTGTCAACCTCAAGAGAATGCAAACCATGCGATTCAAAAGGGAAAAAAAAAGTTATTTTAATCTGCACATAACTTTTCCAAGATATCCCCAGCTCCCCATGTAGCTGAGCTAGAGTAGGGCAGGAGCAATTCTGCAGCTCCCCCCTCCCCAGACAGGGATAGCAGCAATCATGGATGACGGGGAAGGGGAGGGAATGGGAGGAGAGGGGTACAAAGGGAGGGATTCTTACCAGCTTCAGGGACTTTTCAAAGAAGTCCCTGGCTTCTACTTCCTCGGTGTGATCTAAAAAAGGGTGCAACCATGCCACCATACCCCTCTGGATCCACCCCTAGTATGTGTTCAAATCTAAGCCCTCCAGGCTCTCATTGTAGAGCTCCGCCCATGCATTCAGTCCTGATATAAATCATATCAACATGAGAACTCTTCCTGCCAGCCCAGAAATCCTGTGACTCAGTTAATTCAAGAGAGCTGACCAACACAAAATTCACCATTCTTAAGCAGACAAGGTTCCTTGGGTGAATCTGATATCTTTTATTAGACCAACCCAAACAGTTGGAAAATAATTATTAAGCAAGCTTTCAGGTTCAAAAACCCTTCATCAAGCTAAAGACGTTTCAGCAGTTGGTGTGTGCTCTTCCTGGATGGAATGAAAAGTAAAGAAGCCAGCGGCTGGGCTGGGCTGGGCTGCATACAAGACAAGCAGTCAGTGAAAATGTAGATTAAGGAGTCAATGGGTGAGAGACAGGCTGAGGAGGGGGGTGAGAAAGAGAGAGAAGGGGGATGAAAGTGGAGAGATACCTGGGGAGTCAGATGTGAGGCAGGTTATAATGTGTCATAAATCCAATATCTATATTTAGTCCATTCTTAAGATAAGTCAAGTCCTTCCTGCTTTCACACCCTTCACCTGGGTCTTCTGTTTCTAGTGATGAAATGGTTCTCTCTGCTCAGAGAACTGTCCTTTAAGCTAGCCTCTGACCCCTTCCAGTCAAATAGCAAGATGGTAGCTTTCTCTGCCTATTTGGTTTAGGGGATGGTGATTCCAGCCTCCTTTTCCTGATTTTTTTTGTTAAAAAGACCATTCAAATCAAAGACCCTATTGTTGAAAATGACCCCGTTCCCCCAGTGTTGAGTTTCAGACACTCTCTCCACTAGATGTCCTGTTCTGGCTACCAAACCATAAGTTGGAACAAGTACCTCCTGAAATGATACTCCATTACATCACTTGCTGCCACAGCTGCTCTGGGTACCAAATCTTCATGATACACCCCTGCAATGCATCACTTACACTCTTTAGATATAAGGTTCCTGTTAAGTTTCCCCTGTGCTGTGTGCCATACGCGGGCTAGCAGACTGCTGCTCAGTGTCTTTAGTGCAGGGAAGTTCTGCACTAGAAGGTATCAGCCTCTTGGCCAGGAGGGCTCTCCTCTTCCCCATAGTGTCTGCTGCCCCTCTGTTGTGGGAGGTAGGCTGGCAGACTCAGGGTTAACACCTCTCCCCCAACTCTCTTCCCCTCTCCCTCTCCTTACCCCACCTCCAAAGAATGGTTATTGCATTTATGTATGTTTGAAACCTCCAAGAGCATGAGTCTCTCCCTCATTCATTTTCTCCTGCCTGTTGCTTCCCATTCTCCTCTCTCTTTTGACTTTGCTTTCATACAGTCACACTGGTGATAATGAACAAGATGAGGGACTTTGGCTCTACATTTTAATGTGCTATATATTGCTTTGCTTCCCACACACTAGCCCCAATCATATTATGGTCCATTTTGCAGTGATTTAATTTACTGAAGTGAAATTAAGTTAACCAGGAATCGTTTTTCAAGGAAATATTTGTGTTTTCTTTCTGAGCCTCCTCCATCCCCACAATGCTTCTATGAAAAAGAGAAAGCAAATTAAGAAGCAAGGCGTCCACTCTGCCACCAAGCAGCAAGCACCCATCATGTAGGATTGTTACAGATGGCTAAGCTTGGAAACGCTGCATAGCAACAAGAATTATGCAAATTATTAAGGGAAATCAGGAAAGACAAGACAGAACCAGGGAGAGGAAAAGAAGAAAGGGAGAGATGAACTGAAACCATACAGGACAAGAAGTCAGATAACATGGGAACAAAATTTAACCAAACAAACCCACGCATAGCTACAAACATCTGCCACAATTACCTTGCAAATAAAGACCAATACCAGGGTTGACAGTAGCTCCCTGAAGGGCTGGGCAAGACAGAACCCACATAGAACGGCAGGCTTTGACCACTGGCATGGCCACTGATCCCACCTCTGATTTAACTCAGTATGGCCAATTTCTCCACACATGGGGCCTTCTAGAAATGTATTAATAAAATTAAGCAACTACGAACCTGAATCCTACTCTCTCTTCTGCTGGAATGGCAAGCTGGGCTGTCAAAAAAAGATAAGGACTGGGTCTCTTTCAAGCTTTGTCAAATTAGCTCTGGAAACAACTCCCCTCAGGGCTAATGCCATCCTAAGCAGAAAAGGCTCACTTGCCAGACTGCCCAGAGCAATAACCAGGAAGAAATCAAGAACTAGAGCAGTTCCGTAACACAAGTTCTAGGTTGCCCAAATACACGAAAAACAAACCATTTCTGAGTATACTTAATTTTCTCTGGCTGTTCAGTTCCTGGTGTTGTAATCCAGGCATTAAAACAAAGAGGCAGATGAGTGTTACATGTCTTAATGGTTTCCACAATATTGCTACTTCTAAGAGAAAATTGACTAAGGTCTCCCAATCACTTTACACAGAGGATACCAGAAGGGCAACAAATAGCAATAATTTTCATTGCTGCATTTCCAAACCCAAGTGGCAGCCACCCTACTATATCTATGTACAGAACTGATGCTGCAGGCTGAATAACTGGGTTGTACACAAAGCTAAATGATAGGCAAGTCCGCTGAGAAGACCTATTTGTCAACACACCTCTCTCCCCTGGAAAGCAGCAGAGGTTCAAATCAGCAAACATTATTCCTCTGGCTGCACTTTATCAAAACTACTGATGTGGGCTAAGGTACACAGGAATGTAAAGAGACTGGCATATAATAGCAACAATAACAAAAACTTTTTGAAGAGGAAACTGTGAGCTGAAGCTAACACAGTATCTTTAGCACATCATCAAGTGTAAAAGCTGTTATGACCCTCACCATATGCTTAAATTTAAAATATCAGCTCTTCATTTGTTTCCCAGTTTGAAAAGTTTGTCTTCTTTATAGGAGTGAAGCTAATGGAAGGCACCTAAATCTTTTGGGAAAGATTTGCTAATCATTTCCAGGTG
Organism: Alligator sinensis; assembly: GCF_000455745.1. Lineage (NCBI taxonomy): Eukaryota > Metazoa > Chordata > Crocodylia > Alligatoridae > Alligator > Alligator sinensis. The sequence goes on from NW_005842522.1 coordinate 284,432, forward strand.
TGTGTGTGTGTGTGTGTGTGTGTGTGTGTGTGTGTGTGTGTGTGTGTTTTAGGGTTGGGGGCAGGGGAGGAATTAGTTATGATATGAAGCTGTAGGCTCCTGGCCTGTTTGTTTTTTGTTGCAATTATCTGGTTTATTTTGACACAGCTGGGATCACTTTGAGCTACTACCAAACAAATACTATATAACACTTTCTTGTATTGTTTTTTGAAAGGTTTTCTTTTCTTAAATTCATACGGGGCCCATTTCTTTGCAATAGTACCTGCAGGATCTGATTTCCTATAGGGTCACTCAGTGCTGTCTCTAACACATGTTAGTTTTTGGGGGTTTCGTGTGGCACAGAGGGAAGTGATGTAAGTTAACTCTAGATGGCAGAAGAAGATTGGATGCCAAGATGAAATGGTGTGGTTGTCAGGCAGAGATTGCAGTGTTCTTGTCTGCTGAGACAATAGTGAGATATGGATCTGGATCAGTAGACTGATCCTGGTAGAGGTTGATATGGGAAGCAGTCATCCAAATACAAGCCTAAGAGTGAAATTCTCTGTCTACTGATATTGGGCTCTTGTATACATTACACCCAGACGATGTACACATGATGAAAATTTCCCTTTGAATGGCTTAATGATGTCACACTTTACACGTATGTGAGTTTTTGGTGATTTAAATGAGTTTGCATTGTTTCAAACTAATCTCCATCCCAATGTAGTTTAGTTTGCAACAATGCAACTTGGAACGGTGCAGCCATGAATCAAGGGGAGGGCAATTATTTCGAGCAGAGGGCTACTTACTGAATTTTGGCAAGCTGTTGAGGGCCACATGGGTAGCCCCGCCCCTTGACAGGTGCCCCACCCTCTGGTCACCATCTTGTGACTAGAAGCCCCGCCCCTAACCTCTGACCTTTGCCACCAGAAGTCCCTCCCCGTGCCCCTGGAAGTACTCCTTTAAGCAAGGGGTTTTGCCATCTTGGAACCAAAAAAGTACCAAATTACATTCTAAAAAGTGAACATCTAAAACATTAATTAATTTGATTTCAGAAAATATTTATGTCATGGTTTACATGTGTAGCAAAACCCCCAGTTTTTTCTTTTTTTTTTCTTTTAAAATGCATTTCCTCCCTTCCCCAACCATTTCTGACTTTTTCCTTTCCCTCTCTATTTCCTATAGATAAGTATAAGTGAGCTAAGACAGGATAAGCTTCAGCATTTTATTTTGGTAGCAAGTTGTATTTGTTTTGTTTTTTCTTCTTCTTTATATTGTATAATTATTATGTTTAGATTGATTTTTATTGTTCTATATTACTGTTTTACTGGTCCTATATGATTTAGGCCTACATATGTAAGTTAGCATAAGTCATGTCAAGTTTCCATTTTGTTTGTCAAGTCTCCATCCTGTCCCCAGGCCCGGTTGTGTAACCCATGACTCACACCTACCCCTCCTATGTAACTTGGTTCCTGGATGAATGGGGATGAATGAGGGTGCTTGAGACAATGGCAGTAGGTCTAAAAATAGCTCCCTCTGAATGACTGAACCATCAACACCAATACCTGGACCAACGACCCAGCCCTTGGAACCACCCTCAGCATTCCAGAAACAAAAGATGAGGCAACCCACCATTGTCAAGGCTGCACATGCTCAGTAAGAACACCTGGAACTCTGGAACAGGACTGACCTTGCCTGGACAGACCCTCCCCATAGGAGATCAGAGGTAGTCTGCCCCATAAAAGAGGAAGTGAAAACTGACTCTTTGGGATGCCCTCTCCATCTGGACCAGCACCATGCCACACCACCTAGCCACCCAGAAGCTCTGCCAGTGACCCCACTCTGGACAACACCTACTGGACAAAGACCCCTTTCCAGCCTAGATAGGTAGATATTACCTGCACACCTCCTCCTACAATTTGGACTCTCTCTGTCTCTGTCTCTCTCTCTCTCCTCCTGGACTTCAGTGGACTTCAGCCCCTGCACCAAGCCTCTTTAACCCCTGCTGTCTCCTCCTTGCCAGCACTTATCTGCCTCCCCCCCCCAAATATCTCAGTTGTCTGCCTTAGTTTCCAGCCCCAATCTACCTTAAATAGCCCCAAGCCTTAGTTCCTCAGTCAGCTTCTCTATAGTCTACCAGTTCTAATCTCAGTTCTGGTAACTTTCACTCCCTACACTTTATCTCTCTCTCTCTCTCTCACCTTAACCTTCCCCCAAGTATCCTAGGCACCCCAAGTACACACATACATACCGTGCCATCCAAGTGAAGAACTTACCTATGTGTAGGTGGGTTGTATGTGTGCGAACTGGTGTGTGTGTGTGTGTATGTCATTGTGTGTGTGATATATGAATTAGTGATATGTGTATGTGTACTGAGTGTGCAGACATGGACAATTGATTTTTGTCTAACTTTTGGGATGTATAGTATATGTGCTTGAATTGGTGATAGGTATGCATGTGCCTAGACTAGTTTGAATGTGTATGTGCCTGAGTTGGTAGTGTGTGTGTATGTGTGTGTGTGTGCATCCAATTGATTTGTGTGTTTGTATATGTGCAATTGTCACACCCTCCTGTCTAACAGTGCAATATTGAGATCCTGAGAGTTGGCCTGACCCCACAGGGCAACACATGTGCTTGTGTAGTGTACATAGAGATGATTGTGTATAATAGCTTAAATTAAGTCTTACTCTTGTATATTGTGGGGGGTGGGTATATGTTTGTGGAGGACTGTGGGTGTGTGGGTATGTGGAGTGTGGGGGAGGGTGTGGGTGTGTGTGCGGGGGGTGGGTATAGGTTTGTGGGGAGTGTGGGCGTGGGGTGAGGAAGCATGTGGGTGTATATGTGGATATGTGGAGCATGAGTGGGTAGGGGTTTTGTGGAGGGTTGTGTTGGGGAAGGGTGACTGGGGTGTGTGAGGGGGTGGGGGTCTGTGTATATGGCAGTGCAAGGGGGAGTGTGGGTGCATGTGTATGGTGGGGTGTGCCTGTGGGACTCACCCTATGAACACACACATACAGAGTCCCTCCCTAAACACCCACACAGTCCCTCCCTACACACATACCAGCATGGCCCCATGCCAGGGCAGGAAAGCAGGGAAATAGCTGGGTATGGGGTGGGGCTGGGCTGCTGCATCCTGCTGCTGGCTCCCCCTGGGTCCTATTGCCCCTAGCTCCTATCATCTTTGAAAGGCAGCCAGGAGCAGATAAATATTTTCTAAATTTTTTAAGGGCCCTGTGGGCCAGATAGAATGGCCTGTCAGGCTGGATCCAGCTTGCAGGCCATATTTTGCCAGCCCCTGCATTAATCTGTCATGTGTACATGGCAAGTCACTGAATGATGTGTAGTGAGCCTCCTTATCCACCACGTGCTGTTACATTTTGCAGGTATTTGTGTGTAATGAATGTTTTAGGACACCAGGTATATCTGCAGAACCTGACATGAATCAATCTTCTGATGACCTCCTATTATTATTTTATTAAATAAAGAATTCAAAGAAACCAGTCTGTCATTGTCATCTTGCATTTTACTTGGTGTGGTGGGTGTCCAAAAGGCCCCAGGGTGTGCTGGGGGGTTGCAGATCAGGGTGATCCCAGGCTCATCTGATGATTGATCAGTGTGGGTTGTATGTGCTCCCTTCTCCATTATTAGGGATAATGTGGTGCATGGTGTACTCTGACCCCCTCAGTGCTATTATAGAAATACCGTACAGTGAAGCATGCTATTGAATGATAGACACCTAACTTGGGGTTAATGTTGTGAGTGGTGTCACGGAACCACTCAATGGAATAAAAATGACCTGTGCAAGTGAAAAGTTTATTCTGTTCCCCTAGTTTAGAGTTCGGGGTTATTGCACAGAATTAATAACCGATTGCCCGTGTGCCCGCCGTGCCTCGAACATCTTGTCCCAGGCAGCTCTGGTCTGGACAGAGGATGGTGTCCGCCTTGTTATCTCAGGTGGCCCATCGAGTAGATGTTTGATCCCGACGTGGTTTTCCCCATCTTTCCTGCCACGACTTTGAATCTTAATACAGTGGTGGGGTCAGGACCACTCAGATTCCCCCAAGGGCTCACTGTCTCCCTTGAGGGCTTCTGCAAGGCTCCATCTCCCCTCTACCTCGCCCTTATACCCAGCCTGGCGGATCACTGTTGTTCCTGTGGCCAAACTCCTGAGCAATGGGCCCCTAGTGTCTCCCCGGTTTTCATGCACGCTGACTTTCCTTAATGCTAACCCCGATCCTGAGGCTCACACCACCATCAGGTCTCCCCCTATGCCCTGATACTCAACCCCTCCAGAAGTGGGAAACACAAACCATATCACAACAAAATCCCAAAAGAAGAGAGCATTCTTGACACACCCCTCGGTACCCCTTGGTACTCTCATCTGGCCCCTAAGGCCTAATCAGACAAAGCCTGCTCCCCCTGACTTTTATGGGGCTATCCTAGGCTCCCCACGTGGTCGTGGGACCCCATGGCTTTCCCCGGGCTTCCTGTCCCTCGCCGCCTTGGCTCCTATATCTTTGGGCCCCCTGAGGCCCTCTACCGTCCCACCTGGTCGGATGCTGGGTAGTGGGTTGGCCCCTCCCCCTCCTCCACAGTGGCCGCTGGAATTAGGGTCCCTCTTCCTTCCTGTTCTTCTGTTCTTCACACGGGAGGTCCCACTCCTAGTGTAGTGTCATCTTCGCTGCAGCCAGCAGCTCCTGGCTCACCGTGCAAGGCATCGGATCCTCCCCTGCTGGGGAACACCGCTTCCGGCCCCGCTCACTCCACTCAGAGCTTAATGAAGGCCCCTCCGGCTAGGGTTTCTATGTTATGGCGTCCGTCCTTCGGTCTCTTTGCTGGCTGCCCGCTTTATTTCTGCCGACCGGTGATCGCCGCTGACGTCACCGGCCGGCCGCAGCTGTATGAAGGCGTGGCTGATGATTAGCGTGGGCTCCTCCCGGTCGGTGTTCCCGCTTCGCCACGGGTCTCGCTGCAGGCGAGTGTTCCCTTTTCCTTTTTTCTCCCTGTTCTTTCCCAGACTCCTGCTCCCGGGGCTCCCCCCTTCCCCATTTGGGTCCTCCCTTTTGTCTCCCTGTGACAGCCCGCTTTATATGGGCTGCCGCGCATGGTTTTATTTACCATTAAAAGCAGTAAGTGGGCACCTGGTCTCAAGATGGTGGACACTAGCCTGGAGGCATCATAACATTATTTTTTTTTTTAGTGTGCAGCCTCCCCCCACCACCAAAGCCAACCTGCAGTTCTAGAAGGGTGGGCACTTTTCCTGGTTCACCCTGGTGGTTTCTTATGGGAACAGCTCTGATAAACCCCTGTGCCCCTGCACCTCTAAAACATCCCTTTTTGCCTGGCAGAGGTGTAAATGTCTCCCTAGTGCCATTAATTTGCTTGTCGGTTTTACATAAACCCAGTTAGCAGAGTTCTGTGAAGCCAATCATGAGCCTTAAGTGCACCCGTTTTATGAATACTGGGTGAGTTCTGTCAACATTAATTTCCTTACTGGCTATGTCTCAACTGCTCAGCATTTCAGATCATGTCCTGCTGGAAGCAGTGTCGTAACATGTGGGTTACTGGGCAGCCTGCTACAGTGCCATGGCAAACACAGGGCTAAAGGACCTAGCAGGGCTAAAACAAGTCCAGAACAAGCATGCCCATGGGATAACAAAAGTTGCCACTGGTGCAGACAGGTGGTGCCAAAACTTGGAACAGTCACAGACCCTAGCTCTTGCACGCCCAGCAAAAATCCCCAGACTTTGCCCATCAGCAACTGTAAGGAACCATACAATGCATACTGCAAAAGAGGGACACCCCTGCTCTGCTGGGGCTTGGAGTGCAGCGAAGGAAGAAAAACATTTTGGAGAGAGAGAAGACTTTGAAAGGGGCATTTTAGAACTTTGCTTGCATTTATTGCCCATCAAGAATGACAGGGGGAATGGACAGAGCCCTGCCCC
>NW_005842522.1:290705-296044 GCF_000455745.1 Alligator sinensis
ACATCAGCCCAAGCCTTCTCCTCCCATCTTCCCACCGCCACTGGGTCAGCCTGGGCCTGCTGCTCCCCCCCACCCACTCACCGCGCGGCTCAGCTTCTCCCCACCGTTGGGCCTGGTCCTCCCCTGCATTGGGCCCAGCCCCACTCCTCCCCTGCAGGTGTTGGGGAACCCTGAGATTGTGCACCAGTTCATCTGCAGCCTGTGCGCCAATTGGCACATCTACCTTGATGTTGCAGGGAGAATGGTTGAGCAGGGGCACAATGGGATGGCATTACAGAGCCGGGTCAAGGCAAAGATGCTGCGGGCTGCCTTCCGCAGGGATGGCACCAGTGCGCAGTGGCAAGGCACCTCGCTGCGTGAGGTGGCCTGTTACTGATGCCTCCAGCCACTAACGGAGGTACCAGAAAACCATGAATGCACAGGGACAGAGACCATGAAGAGGCAAGTGAGGGAACTCCAGGCAGAGGTTAACAGACTGCAGGGGATCAGGGCTGCTGAGGATGAGATTGATGGGTACTTTCATTCTCTGCAGGACTGCATGCCTAGTGGGGAGACAACTCAGGGGGGACCCAATGCATATGTATGGAAGACGGTCACCTCCAGAACCAGACATTGCGCTGCTGAGGCAACTTCCCCAGTACAGCTGGGGAACAGGTATGAGGCCCTGGCATCACTAGAGGAGAGTGCAGCAGAGGAAGCCACATCCACAACCACCTCTATGCAGACTGAGGGACAGCTGGAGGAAGAAACGCCAAGTCATCGTGGTGGGTGACTTCCTCCTGTGAGGAATGGAGGGAGTCACCTGTTGCACAGATCTCATGGTACAGAGGTATGCCACCTGTCCAGAGCCTGGATTTGGGATGTCACTGCCAGGATTCCTGACCACATCCAGCCCTCCAACTACGATCCCATGGTCCTCATCCATGTGGGTTAAAATGATGTGGCCAGGAGTAGTCTGGGCTGAATCATGAGTGACTACAAGGCTCTGGGGGCCAGGCTTAGGAATTAGGGGCACAGGTGGTCTTCTTATTGTTCCTCCTGGTCAGCGGTCATGGCCAGCATCATGACAGCTACTGAATTATGGAGGTCAATTTGCAACTCCGGAGTGGTGCTATCGTGAGGGTTTTGGCTTCCTCGACCATGATCCACACTTCAATGGAAGGGCCATGCTGGGCAGTAATAGTCTTCATCTCTCTTCGAAAGGTAAGAGTCTGTCCTCTTACAGGTTGGCTGATCTTCTATGCAGGGCTTTAAACTAGGTTCATTGGGGTATAGGATGCAGAAGACAGAAAGAACCTAGGAACAACAAACCACAAGCCATGCTCGGGAACAGTTCATGTAAGTACTAAGGGGCCCAATAGGCATTTGGACAGGGGGGTACTAAGGACACCTAATCGGGGGGCTTAAGTGTCTCTATACTAATGTTAGGAGCACGGGGAACAAGCAGGAGGAACGCACACACCTGCTTGCAAACAAAGACTTCAACCTGGTTGGTTTAAATTAAACCTGGTGGGACCCTACCCATGATTAGGCAGTAGGCATTGAGGGCTATAGGCTTTACAGATGAGATAGAGTGGGGAAATGGGGGTGCAGGGTGTGTTACTCTCTATGTTAAGAAGCAATACACGTCTTTCATAATCAAGATGGGATCAGAAGAGGGGTAAATTGAGGTACTGTGGGTCAGAATACAAGGGGTCGGGGGGAAAGGGACTTTGTAGTGGGGGTCTATTATAGACCGCCACACCAGGAGGATGAGCTAGACCTGTAATTCAAGGCAGCTCTCAGAGGCAGCACACTCAAGGGACATGGTTGTCATGGGTAAACTAAAATACTCTGACATCTGCTGGGAGGAGCAATCAGCTAGATCTGCCCATTCACATAGGTTCTTAACCTGCATAGAGGACTTTCACCTAATGCAGAAAGTATATTGACTACAAGGCTCTGGGGGCCAGGCTTAGGAATTAGGGGCACAGGTGGTCTTCTTATTGTTCCTCCTGGTCAGCGGTCATGGCCAGCATCATGACAGCTACTGAATTATGGAGGTCAATTTGCAACTCCGGAGTGGTGCTATCGTGAGGGTTTTGGCTTCCTCGACCATGATCCACACTTCAATGGAAGGGCCATGCTGGGCAGTAATAGTCTTCATCTCTCTTCGAAAGGTAAGAGTCTGTCCTCTTACAGGTTGGCTGATCTTCTATGCAGGGCTTTAAACTAGGTTCATTGGGGTATAGGATGCAGAAGACAGAAAGAACCTAGGAACAACAAACCACAAGCCATGCTCGGGAACAGTTCATGTAAGTACTAAGGGGCCCAATAGGCATTTGGACAGGGGGGTACTAAGGACACCTAATCGGGGGGCTTAAGTGTCTCTATACTAATGTTAGGAGCACGGGGAACAAGCAGGAGGAACGCACACACCTGCTTGCAAACAAAGACTTCAACCTGGTTGGTTTAAATTAAACCTGGTGGGACCCTACCCATGATTAGGCAGTAGGCATTGAGGGCTATAGGCTTTACAGATGAGATAGAGTGGGGAAATGGGGGTGCAGGGTGTGTTACTCTCTATGTTAAGAAGCAATACACGTCTTTCATAATCAAGATGGGATCAGAAGAGGGGTAAATTGAGGTACTGTGGGTCAGAATACAAGGGGTCGGGGGGAAAGGGACTTTGTAGTGGGGGTCTATTATAGACCGCCACACCAGGAGGATGAGCTAGACCTGTAATTCAAGGCAGCTCTCAGAGGCAGCACACTCAAGGGACATGGTTGTCATGGGTAAACTAAAATACTCTGACATCTGCTGGGAGGAGCAATCAGCTAGATCTGCCCATTCACATAGGTTCTTAACCTGCATAGAGGACTTTCACCTAATGCAGAAAGTATATGGTCCCACTAGGGGAAACATCTTACTGGACTTGGTGTTTGCTACAGGGGATGGCCTGGTGGAGATCTGAAGATACAAGGTAACCTAGGGGATAGTGACCACCAATTGTTGGAATTCACTATCTGGTGAAAGGTGGGAAAGACAACCAGTAGGGCAGAAGTGCTAGACTTCAGAAAGGCTAATTTCAATGAGCTCAGGAGATTAGTAAGAGAGGCACTGAAGAACAAGAGCATTCGTGAGATGGGAGTCCAGGAAGGGTGGTCATTCCTCAAGGGAATAATCCTTTAGCACAGAAGGGAACAATCCCATTGTACATAAAGGGGGGCAGAGGGGCCAAGAAACCCTCTTGGCTGAACAGGGAAATCCAGGAAAGCCTAGGGGCGAAAAAAGAGGCATACAGACTGTGGAAGAAGGGGGTACCCACCAAGGAGGAGTATACCTACTTAGCTCGCACTTGCAGGGAATCAGTTAGAAAGGCCAAAGCAGCAATGGAACTCAGGCTGGCATCAAAAATTAAAGACAACAAAAAGTCCTCCTTCAGGTATATAGGGAGCAAAAAGAAGGTGCATGCCAACATAGGACCCCTACAGGACAGACTAGAGCAATTGGTGACAGATAGGAGCAACAAACCTGAGCTCTTCAATCAGTTTTTCGCATCTGTATTCCTGAGCATGGATAAAGGTATATCTCCCAGTTGGATTATAGATAGGCACAAGAGGGATACCAGCCCACCAAGAGTTAGTGTTGACCTGGTGAAGGGACACTTGGAGGGGCTGGACATGTTTAAGTCAGGAGGGCCAGATGATCTTCATCCAAGGGTGCTGAGGGAATAAGCCAGTGTCATCAGTTTTTCGCATCTGTATTCCTGAGCATGGATAAAGGTATATCTCCCAGTTGGATTATAGATAGGCACAAGAGGGATACCAGCCCACCAAGAGTTAGTGTTGACCTGGTGAAGGGACACTTGGAGGGGCTGGACATGTTTAAGTCAGGAGGGCCAGATGATCTTCATCCAAGGGTGCTGAGGGAATAAGCCAGTGTCATAAGAAAACAACTGGCAAGACTGTTTGAGCACTCGTGGTGCTCAGGGCAGGTCCCAGATGACTGGGAAAGGGCCAATGTGGTCCCTATTTTCAAGAATGGGAGGAAGGAGGATCCGGGTAACTATAAGCTGATTAGTCTCACTTCTAGCCTTGGAAAAACCTTTGAAAAAATTAAGGAACACATTTGTGGGAGTCCAGCAGGAAAAATAATGCTGAAGGGCCACCAGCATGGATTCATAGCAGGTAGATCCTGCCTGACTAACCTTGTTTCTTTTTATGACCAAGTCCCAAAATGCTTAGATGAAGGAGTTGAGGTAGATGTCATCTACTTGGATTTTAAAAAGGTCTTTGATATGGTGTCTCATCCCATTCTTACAAATAACCTATGCAGCTGCGACGTAGATGATTACACAGTAGGTGGCAAATTGGCTTATGGGATGTACCCAGACAGTGGTGGTGGAAAGGTCGGTATCAACCTGGAAAGATGTGGGCAGTGGGGTCCCCCAAGGTTCAGTTCTTGGATCAGTCCTGTTCAATATCTTAATCAGTGACTTGGATGAGAGTGTGGAGAACCCTTTGTCCAAATTTGCAGATGACACCAAATTATGGGGCAAAGTAAACACACGGGTGAGCAGGGAATGGATTCAGGCAGATTTGGACAGGTTGGAAACGTGGGCAGAACAAAATAGGATGCAGTTTAACGAAGATAAGTGTAAAGTGCTGCACCTAGGGAGAAAGAATCACCAACACACATACAGATTGGGGGATGACCTTCTAAGTAGCACAGCAGCAGAAAGGGATCTTGGAGTCATAGTCAACTCCAGGATGAACATCAGTCATCAATGTGACAAAGTGATAAGTAAAGCTAACTGCACTCTATCATGCATTAGCAGGTGCATCATAAACAGGTCTAAGGAGGTGATACTTCCCCTTTATGTGGCATTGGTAAGGCCACAGCTGGAGTACTGTATCCAGTTTTGGACACCGCACTTCAAGAAGGATGTGGATAACCTTGAGAGGGTCCAGAGGAGGGCTACTCGTATGGGGGCTACTCATTAGGGCTCTGCATTAAGGCCTTATGAGGAGAGATTGAGGGACCTGGATCTCTTTAGCCTCCACAAGAAGAGGCTGAGAGGTGATCTTGTGGCCATCTACAAATGTATTTGGGCAGGGGGGGGAGCAAGGAATAGGAGATACTCTGTTTACCAGGGCACCCCTTGGGGTGACTAGAAACAATGGCCACAAACTGACAAACAGCAGATTTAGGTTGGACATCAGGAAGAACTTCACGGTAAGGGTAACCAGAATCTGGAATGGGGTCCCAAGGGAGGTGGTGCTCTCCCCTACCTTGGGGGTCTTTAAGAGGAGACTGGACAAGCACCTGGCTGGGGTCATCTGACCCCAGCACTCTTT
>NW_005842522.1:296081-298084 GCF_000455745.1 Alligator sinensis
TACTGAGGTCCCTTCCAACCCTAAAAATCAATGAATTGATGAGTCAATTAGCACTCCTTGCATTAACAACATTCTGGGCAAGCCCATCACCACCAGCCCTTAGTTAGGCCACTGTGTCTTTCTCTGGTCACAATAATAAAAGCCCAGGCCTTGAAGGCCCTCACCCCCAAGCTCCCTTCTTGGGTGGGGTGGCCAGGGAACAATGGAAAGTTGCATGCACTCAGAAGAAATGTTATGTTCGTGGTGCAGCAGCCCTAATTACTGCTCATTGCTATACCCCGTGGTACCCACATTCTGGGCAAACACCCCACCCCCACCCCAGTCCAGAGGTGGGCATGTCCTCTTTTATTAGTGCAATGTGTCTGAAACAAGCCTGTTTTTCTTTGGCTTGGCTTACCTCCCCCACAACCCACACTTCTACAACCCTTCCCATGTCAGCAGACAGACATGGATGAAAATTCATTTTAATTTCACCAAAGCATTTATTTTACTGTCATTACCTGAAGCAGAAGCAAAATAAGTGGACATTTCAGGAACACAATGCCCACTCCCCAGTTTGCTACAAAAGCATCAGCACAGCATGAACAGCTAAAAACCCATCACCAGAGGCAGATTCAGGTATATTGGGGTTCTGGGCAAACCCGAAATTGGAGGCCCCTTCCTCCCATGGGAGCTGGGTTGCAGAGGGGAGGGGCCCTTTCCTCTCCTGGTGCTGGCAGGAAAGGCTGGGTGGACCCCACCAGGCTGCAGTCTTAAACTTGGTGTCATTTTTGTCTTCCTGCCGGGAGACAAAAATAATGCAAAGTTTGAAACCATGGTATTCGCTTCCCTGATGATGAGGATCTCAGGTGTCCCTGATTGGTAATGGCCCCTGGGCTCAGGCCCAACTGGCCTGTCAATTATTCCACCTGTGCCCATCACCTGTCATTGAACCTTCTTCCCCTGCCACACCCCATGCCCACTCTGTCTCATGCTTCCCTCCATTCCTAAAGCATTGTGGCACTCTCCTTGTCCTGCTAAAGTAGGGGTGGCTCTCATTCAAAGGCACAGTGGCTGCCACTGAGGTTGTCACTATGGGAGGCTGATTACAGATAGGGGTCTCTATGAAGGTCAGCTCACAGACATGGGCACACAGTGGATGTTGTATGGGTGGTCCCGGGGGTGGAGGGGCAGCTCATGAATGGGGGGTTGGGATTATGTATCTAAGGACCTCCTGTCTAAACTTGCTCTCCATATGCTGGCTCTGGGTTATATTCAGACAGGACTTATTGGCCAGGTCAAGGAATTCCCTTGTGCTGGCCATGATGTACTTTTGCGCTGCTGCCTCTCACTCTTCAATCTTTTTATACACCTGCCCAAGTTCATCTTGCCATTCATTCATGGGCCATACTAGTGATTCAAAGGCTGCCACCCAAGTCTCCATCATGTTTTCTCTTGACCATCACTGCCTGCAGTGGTGTTCACACATTCACTCAGCTCTGGTCTGAGCTGGTGTCTGTGCTTCAGGCACATGTCCCGAAATTCCAGCAGATGCAGTAGCTGGAAACAGGAATGGGGGGGAAAAAAAAAAAACGGTGTCCATGGTCAAAGATTTCATCCCCACTCACTGTAGCAGATGGACTATTGGCAATCATGATTATGATGATTATGCAGGAACCCAGGTAGCTCTGCAGTCTACTAAGGAGTTCACTGTACATTTCTCAGCAGCACAAATTCCTGCTGCTAAACGACTTAACACCTCCCCCTGCCCAAGCAACTTTTATAGAGTGCTGAGCACACCCCCATTAAACATTGCACAACTGCAAGCAGTGGCTATATTTGCCACTTACAAAATTAGTGTCCTCCCTCTTGCCTCACTGCGCTTGGCCCTGGTGCAAAAGCGGGGATAGATCCATGTAAGCCCTAGTCGCCCAAACTGATCTAATGCCCCTTCCCTGTAGCTTGCAAGTCCCAGGGCATGGATCCTTTGGAGTCTCCGATACCATTGGCAACACATTTCTCAG
>NW_005842522.1:298104-306113 GCF_000455745.1 Alligator sinensis
TGCTAAACAACTTAACACCTCCCCCTGCCCGAGCAACTTTTAGAGAGTGCCCAGCACACCTGGCAGTGCACCCCCTACGAAAAGGCACCACCGACACTATCAGCGGTGTCTGCAGGTGGTCATGGCTCACCACTCCCCTGCCCTGCTGCCAACACTACTGGCGGCATCTGCGGGTGGTCAGTGATAATTGCTGGCTGCTGCCGCTGCTGCTGGCAGCACCTGCAGGTTGTTGACAACCCCTGGTCGGTGCTTGCCATTCCCTCCCCCCGCTGCCAACAGTGCCAGTGGCATCTGCAGGGGCTCCACACTTACTGCCGACACACTCCTGCCGCCACCAATGATGCAGTGTCCCCCCCCCAGCCACCAGGGGCATGCGACGTTCATGGCTGGTACCAACATTGATCTCTGGGTTTCTGGAATTTTTGGTGTACTGCACAAATCCAGGGTCAGTACCATCATGAAATCTGATGTGTCCTCCTCCTCTGGGTTATGCAGGAAAAGCACTGGAGAGAGTGGGGTCATGGCCAAGACAACTTAATTTTGGTTCTCCCCTGTCCTGCTGCTGCAAGCACTGACCCCTGTGACAGGTGGTCACTCTGGGCCACCCTTAATGTGGCCCACACACCTGTCTCTGGGGCAACCGCCTGCCTACTCTCCTGCCATGCCTTGTTGTTAATTAATTAATTAGTATTAATTAGCGGGAGGCTTCCTTTATTCTGCTCTGCCACTAGTGGGTGCTATCTGCGGCTCCATTTCCTCCCCTACACTGCAGTACACACCTCGCCGATGGAAATCGCTGTTATCTCAGTTCTCTCACTATTCGGTCCCTTACTGTTCTGCCTGGGCCTTCCTTCCTTTAGTGCACGCTCCTTCTGGTACTAGGGCTCTCTCCGGCCCTACCTCGCTCTGTGCCCTCTTCTCTGGGGCCTTATCTACAACACTGCCCCCCCCGGGACTTTCCGGTGCCCAACTTGGGCCTCCCAATGATGCAGCCCCCTTTCTGGGGCTCCCAGTGCCCACCTGGGGCTTCCCAATAATTGCTGCCCCCGTCTGGGCTCACGGTGCCCAGACTGGGCTTCCCAATAATGTTGCCCCCTTTCTGGGGCTCTCCGTGGCCACCCTTGGGCTTCTCAATAATGCAGCCCCCTCTCTGGGCTCACCATGCCCAACTTGGGCTTTCCCATAATGTTGCCCCCTTTCTGGGGCTCTCAAATGCCCCTCTCCAGGGCTGGGGTCTATGCACCCCGTGTGCTGCGCCCACTGGCGCTGGGGTCCTCACACTCCGCTGTGAGTCCCCTATGAGGCCTACTCCAACCCCTAATAGCGTCTCCCAAACCACCGGTCTAACAAACAGCAACACAAACTTGAGCCTCCTGGCTATAATTCAAACATAAGCCGCCCGGCTGTAACAACATCGCTCAACTCAGGTCACGCTGTACCTGCAGTTAGGCTTCTCCTCGCATCATGGCTTAGGAAGCTCCTGCCTCTCTGGCTGCTGGCAGGGAACTGCCTCTGGCCTCAGCTCCTGGGCTTTATAAGAGCCAGGCCCTGCCCCTTAGGGTCAGCTGACCTTCTCTGGTTGCCCTGGCAACCCACAGCTGTGCTCCTCATTCCCTGCTAGGGCTTCTTCCCTAGCAGTTTTCCCCTCTATGGGAGCAGGGCACTTCAGTGCTCTGTGACACCCCCAATCTCCAACTGGCTACCTGAAAGCTGTGCAATGGCAGGATAGTCTGTGGACTCTTGCAGGCTAGGTGATACTGTGGCATCCTGCAACCCCATTGTGCTGAAGGATTTAATAGATTTCATAGACATCAGGGCTGGAAGGGACCTTGTAAGGTCATTGGGTCCAGCCCCCTGCCCAAGGGGCAGGAAGTCAGCTAGGGTCAAAGGATCTCAGCAAGATAAACATCCAAATGTTTCTTGAAAGTGTCCAGAGTAGGTGTTTGCACCACCTCTAGGGGGAGTTCGTTCCAGGCCTTGGGGGCTCGGACAATAAAGAAGTTTTTCCTTCTGTCCAGCCTAAAACCATTTTGCAGGAATTTGTGTCTGTTGGACCTTGTCATTCCCTGGGGTGCTCTGATGAACAGGTGTTCCCCCAGATCCTGATGCACACCCCTTATGTAGTCATAGGCTGCCACCAAGTCACCCCTGAGTCTGCGCTTCTCCAGGCTGAAGAGTCCCATAACTCGAAACGTCTCTTCATAAGGCCTGTTCTCTTGCCCTCTGATCATGTGCATGGCTCTCCTCTGGACTCTTTCAAGCTTCTCCACGTCCTTCCTAAATTGTGGAGCCCAGAATTGGATGTAGTACTCCAGCTGCGGCCTCACCAAGGCCAAGTACAGCAGGAGGATGACATCCTGGGTCTTGCTCAAGATGCATCAGTAGATGCAAGCCAGAGCGTTTCTCGCTTTGCCAGCTGTGGTATCACATTGGTGGCTTATATTCATCTTGTGGTCAATCATGACCCCCAAATCTCTTTTGGTCGTGGCACTAGCAAGTGTAGCATCGCCGAACCTATAAGTGTGATGCAGGTTTTTATTCCCGACGTGGAGCACCTTGCATTTCTCTGTATTGAATGCCATAAGGTTTTCATCTGCCCACCTTGCAAGCCTATTGAGGTCAGCCTGGGTCACCAGCCTATCCTCAAGTATGGAGACTCTTCCCCAAAGTTTAGTGTTGTCAGCAAACTTGGCCAGTCCACTTCTGCCACCAGTGTCCAGATTGTTTATGAAGACATTAAAGAGTAGAAATCCAAGAACACAGCCTTGGGGGACACCACTAGTCACCGAGTGCTATGTTCATTTGGTTCCATCAACTACCACTCCCTGGGTCCAACCTCAAAGCCAGTTCTCCAGCCATTGGACTGTGGAGTAGTCGAGGCCGCAGTCGCCCAATTTTTCCATGAGGATATCATGGGACACCAGGTCAAAGGCTTTTTTGAAGTCCGAAATCCAAGAACACAGCCTTGGGGGACACCACTAGTCACCGAGTGCTATGTTCATTTGGTTCCATCAACTACCACTCCCTGGGTCCAACCTCAAAGCCAGTTCTCCAGCCATTGGACTGTGGAGTAGTCGAGGCCGCAGTCGCCCAATTTTTCCATGAGGATATCATGGGACACCAGGTCAAAGGCTTTTTTGAAGTCCAAATATATGACATCAACCTCTTTCCTCTTGTGCAAATGATAAGATTGGTCAGGCAAGACCTACCTGCAACAAACCCCTGCTGGCTATCCCTCAGAATGTTGCCTTCTTTTAGCCTATCAACAATAGGGTTTTTTGATCATTTTTTCCAAAATCTTCCCAGGGATTGAGGTCAAACTGATTGGCCTGTAGTTTCCTGGACCTTCTTTCCCCCCTTTCTTGAAGATGGGCACCACATTAGCCCTTTTCCAATCTTCAGGTACTTTGCCCAAGCGCCACAGGTTCTCAAATACCCTCACCAGTGGCTGCGCTATGATGTCTGCCAGCTCCCTTAGCACTCTTGGGTGCAACTTATCCAGACCAGCTGATTTATAGGGGTCCACCCTCTCAAGATGCTCCCTCACAAGATCCATGCCAATGGTGGGCATATATTCATCTTCACCCCGCTCATCCTGCATCATGTTCGGCAGGGTGGTCCCTTTGGACTGGTGAAAAACTGATGCAAAGTAATCATTAAGCAGATTGGCTTTTTCCTGGGTGTTGGTAGTCAGCTGCCCCAGCTGATTTAGCAGGGGTCCAATGTTGCCCTTGTTTTTCTTTCAACTCCCCACATATCTGAAGAAGGACTTGTTATTGTCCTTGATTCATGTAGCCAGATGGAGTTCAGTTGCAGCTTTGGCTTTTCTAGTTCACTCCCTGCAGGTGCAGACCAGTGCAGTATACCCCTCCTGCAAGCGTCACCTGCATCCTTCCCAAGAACATGGGACAATTGCTCATAGAATAGGGCTACTGTGCATACTGCCCCCAAATGAGAATTATGGTCCTTGGCCCAATGGAAAGCACATTGCCCAGTCCCGATTGTGACCACAATCCTTCATTTCCTTGGCAATGGACACATAGACTGGCTTATTTCATCCATTTTCCAGCTGCATCAGAACCTTTTGGTCCCTTCAAATATCAATCAAACCTGCCAGTTCGGGCCATGGCTTTGACACGTATCTGGCTGCTGCCCAGCAGACATGGCTTGTTCTTTGGCGCTGTCATTGAGTATATTTTCAGGGCCAAAATGAGTCACTGAGATAGGGGTCTCTATGCTCTAACAAGAGTTGTGAGATGCTTTCTGCCCCTGGATGAGAGCAGTTATATAGACATGTGAATGGAACCTTTTTGTGCATGTCTGACTTCCCACATATGCATACCTATGCAAGTGTGAACCATGTCTCAGTACTGGCACTCACACAAATTGCTCATGTGGCCTTTCCTAACAGAACACCTTTGAAATCCATAGCCTGCCCCATATTATCCCCCAGATCCCTCATTGTTCAGAAGGATAGCTCTTAATGGTTCATTGCTGCACACATCCAAAATTCTTTTCCTGACAGCTTGTGATGCAGCTTGAAAGGAATTGCTGTTCATTCAGTCTTCTGCTCAATGCCTGCCTTTTTTCCAATAAGCGCTTGATGGATTTCAGGGGTTATCCCCAGAAAACCTAAACCCCAAGTTTTTACAAGAGGCACGGTGCTAATGAGACACATTCAAAAAGAGCACTAGGGTGAAACTTTGTGGTGGGTCTAGTCATTGTTTTGCTCAGTGCTATTATCTGCAGCCCTGGAGGGATCATGGGGTTCTGGGGTCATCAGATACCCCAAATTTTTACAGGAGGGGCAGTTACAGGAGCCTGGGATGTGTAGGAAGTGAAATGTAAAGAGCAAGGCTGTTAATGCTAATCTCCCTATTCACCGACCCTTAATTCAGGATTCAGACATTCCAGTGTTCTGCTCAGCACCTGCTTTTTTCCCCACTGAGTGCGTGTCATCAAAAAACAGGTGTTAGGGAGATTTCAGACATTTGTGACTGCAGTTTTACTTACTGGATCTGGTGCCTTGATATCTGGCATAGCTCTTGATGTGCTAATGTAGGGGTGGGCAATTATTTCGGGCAGAGGACCGCTTACTGAGTTTTGGCAAGCCATGAAGGACTGCATGACAGGCAGCCAGGGGCAGATACATGTTAATTTTCTAAATATTTTAGGGGCCCCACAGGCCAGATAAAATGGCCTGGCAGTTCACATCTGGCCCACGGGTCACATTTTGCCTGCCCCTGTGCTAATAGGACTTATTCAAAAAGAGCATGGGCACCTCACATCAACCTTTCTTCCCTTTGCTGGCCTTTGCTGGGTTGGAGGTATTTGTTGGGGTGAAACTTCATGGCAGATCTAGTTAATGTTCCTCTAAGCACTATTATCTGCAGCCTTGGGTGGATCATGGGTTTCTGGGGTTATCAGACACCCCAAGTTTTTATAGGAGGGGCAGTTACAGGAACCCTAGGTGTGTAGGAATTGAAATGTAAAGACCATGGCTGTTATAATGCTAATGACTCTATTCAAAAGCCCTACCTATTTAACCTCCTTAGCCCAAGTAGGTGGTGCTCTGAGCGAAAGAGTAACTGTTGTTTCCTGTGTAACAAGATGCCTTCACTGAATCCTGATAGAATCTGAGAGGAGAACTAGATGTTGTTGGACACTTTGGAGATGTCCAACTGGAGAATGGAGGCAGTCAATAATGTAGAGATACTGTTACTGAATGCAGTGCAGGCTATGATGGGCCTTCTACACGGGCACCAAAAGCACTTTTGATGTCAGAGTATTCTCACTGGTGATAATATAGGTTTTACTGATCATATACATCTTTGTCTTGGGATTGACCAAAGAAATATAAAGCCCCTTCACTGAATGGTGAGTCTCTAAAATCACCCATCTCACATGCCTGTTCTTTTTGTGAACAGATAAATAATATAACCGTTTTATTTATAAATAACTGGTTGTATGTTATACCTATTAACAAATGTATAACATTAAATAGATTCAGACCATGGGCAGTAGTCTGGCCCAGACAAACTACTTTGTAGTCAATTGAGTTATAACTTTATCAGTGCTGAATTTTGGGAAAAGCTCAAAATACCACATCTGAACACTGTAATAAAGCATGTAAATACATCTAAAGATTGGCGACACATAGGGGATGCCCGGAGGTGCACATGCACCCCCTGAGATCAGCTGTGCACCCCCTGGAAGCACCAGCTGTGAAACCGGAAGTGCACTTCCAGTTTCACCACTGACTCAGCAATCAGATGCTGGGGGAACCCTCCCCGCCCCTTGGCAATTTGATAACCCCCGAGACTCAGAAGCAACCAGTCGCCCATGCACCTAAAAGAAAGATGATATTTCCTAGTACCCTAATGCTATGAAGATGACACACACTCTAAAAGATTATGCTGTTAGAGAGGAGAAAATATGTTAAATGCATTTGGCATAAATCAAAGTGCATAGCTTTTTGTTTGCTTGCTTATTATAATTAATTATTAAAATCTCAGACCTGAAACCCCAACACCCCTTCCACAATCAGAGGAAATATACTTTTCCAAGTTGGATGGACCAGTTCCTCTCTCTCTACCATCTCACAATGCTGTTTGAAGCTTCTTAATAGGAATGTCTATTATTTACTTCACAACATTCTTTATTACAATAAATATATGAATATATATTACTTTACTTACTTTAACCAGGGCTGAAATTTGCCTAAATGTGACCTAGATGTGAAGATTCTCTGAAGAGCAAGACCTTTGGAAAATTACCTTTGCACGTACACCGAAAAAGGTGATGCAGTTGTGCTTGGCAAAGTATGCTCTTTCTCATTAATGCACCCTAAGCATCAGATTAAATTTCTAGACAGTTGGTCGATGCCCTTTTATTCAGTTTTACAAAGAACCAGAAAATACATTCTAGATGACTCCATTTGCTTTCCTCCTGACATATAATTATCAAGCACACACTGGGAAAAAAAACCTACCGGTATCACATGCCTGATGGCAGGAACAGCAGAAATAGTAAAAAAAGAGATTTGAGAGCGAGCCACACTGCCCTGGAACACAAGGTATCCTAAGCCACCGACTAACAGAACTCATTTGATGCTAGCATTTGTGACCTCATAAGCCCAGTTAGCACATTATGAAGTCAGCAGCAGCCACTGGGATTTTGGCCTGGCACTGTTACCATCTTGTGCTGAGGTCCTCTTATGTTTCATGAGGTAAGCAGGATAAAGAATGTCTGCTGCTGGGTGACAGACCTTTATAAAAAGCCTATGTACTGAAGAAGTGATTTTAGGGGTGTTTTGTTCTCCCTACTGAATGATGCTGAACCAGGACAATGTTATGTTAGAGGGCATTAAAGGGAGAGGTTTGCAACACAACAGAGGCTATCAGGCACAAAATAACACTTTTACAAAGTCAAATGTACCAACAAGTATCAGTGTCAGCTCCCAACCCTACCCAAACACACTGGCTGTGAAAGGGGCAAACCCTCTTGCCTCCACCCCCAACACCTTGGCTGAGATGGTCATCAACACTCAGGTCAGGTCAGATAAGGGTCAGTAGGTTTGTAACAATGTAGCAGTGCTGAAACAGGCTTATTATCACCTCCTAATTACTTCCAACTGGAAGTGCTAAGTTTCTAAGCCCACA
Organism: Alligator sinensis; assembly: GCF_000455745.1. Lineage (NCBI taxonomy): Eukaryota > Metazoa > Chordata > Crocodylia > Alligatoridae > Alligator > Alligator sinensis. The sequence goes on from NW_005842522.1 coordinate 305,766, forward strand.
CACAGAGGTGGCGAATTGGGTCTATTAAGGGGCTGATTGTCTATTAACCCTTCATTTGAACTGAAATTTGGTTCAAACTGTGTGATGTGAATCAGTTAACACAGTTTAGAAAATGGAGTGTCGCAGGGCACTAAGGTGCCTGCTTCTATCTGAGCAGAGATTGCCTGGGGAGGGAACACAAAAAGCCCAGGTGCAGGTTGCCATGACAACTGGCTAATGAGGGAATTGGCCGTACCTGCAACTGGTTAGCTGGCCGAAGAGGCAGGGCCCTAGGCCCATATAAACCCTAGGGCTGGGACTTGGCAATTTAGGCCCCTGCTGGCAGCCAGAGGGGGAAGAGGCTTTAGG
>NW_005842522.1:306144-337055 GCF_000455745.1 Alligator sinensis
GAAAGAGTCTTTAGGGAGGAAATACCCAGTAATACAGCACTGCCTAATATACTACACCTAGGGCTAAGGGGGCCCTGTGAGCTCTGCAGGTACCCTTGCTCACTACATATTTAGTGCTGGGGATGAAGTTTGATGTTTTTAAAGGGGCAGAGCACACCCTTGTCTTTTGTATTATGTTGTAGCCCAGGGGCTTGTGTTTTGTTTGTTATTGCATAACACCCGTGGTTTGAGTGAGGCTATTTGAGGAAGGAGGAGGCCTCATTGGGGGCCCACTACAGCGTGGGGACCCTGGTGCTAGAGAGGGTGCAGCACTTGAAGTGCATAGACCCCAGTGTCACGCATATAGCCTATAAGGCTAGGGTGCCTGCTCCTCCCCCTCCCCCTGAAATGCTCATAGTGAAATGGGACCCACAAGGGGTCCAGGAACCCATGGGGTTCAGAGAGTCCAACAAACTGTGTCCAAGAGGACTCAAAGGCAGCCTTCCTAACTTTATATTTCTATCAAAGACATGGAGGGCTATCGGGCCAAATTGGCACAGTCAAGGGACCTTGGGAGATTACAGCCATCCTTAAGGACCCTGTCCCATGACAGTGAGCATTTTCAAATGGCCCTATATGCTGCTAAAAAGCTTCAATATTTCTTTCTAAATGTGACTAAAGTTCAATAGGGAGCAAAGTGATTTTTATATATTTCTTACTGTGGTACTGTTCTATTTTATTCATTATTACACAAGTATACCACCTGACTGCAGTATTATAAGACTTGGTATTACAAAGTGTTTTGTGGTCTAAAGATGAAAAGCACTGTATGGAAAATTGATTGTAAAAATAATATTTTGAGACCCTATTGGTGAAAAAATATTATTTATTTCTTATCTCCCCCTGTTCATCTTTCAATTTTATTTCCAGGTACGGTATGTTACCATATAACATTAAACAATACCAAGGTAAAGTATCTCTGGAGCTAGTCACAAATTAGTTTGTACCTCTATAGTACCTACAATTGCTTTGGCCTGCTTTCGTTGTTGTCACTTGGGTCAAAGCTGCCACACACAGACAACTGACCCATTTAACTCCCATGCATGGAAATCAAGGGGAACAAACATTTTCTGGAAGGGCAGCTACAAAACCAGCATTGTTCCTGAAGCATGACTAGTGTCTTTTGACAACAAAGCAATAAGAATTCCCTCATCTTAAGAGAACAGCCAACTTAAAACCACTCTACCCAAGTTTTTCGTTTTTCTTGTAACTGCCATTGTTACAAGTAATCCAAAAAAAAAAAAAAACTATGACAGAAAAATTAGAAGGAATTTGTTTTGTTCCCAGTTTCTTTACTTTAGGCATCTGAGTGCATTTTGTGTATAGTCTCTCACTATTCCCCCTGCATAATCAGTTTCCCTTGTGTTTTTTATGGGTTTTTCATATTGTAATAGAGCAGAGAAGAAATAGTCATAAAAATCATGAAAACAATTCTCAAATAAAAAATTGGCAGGAGACTTTGGGACAGGTGTGCTATCTGAATGAGCCCTTAATTCAGTTGCAGTAACAGAAACAGAATTAATTCATGAGTTTGAACCTGTTATTGCTTTGGTATTATGCCCATCTCTATTTACTACCACCTTGCTGTTTCTTCATGATCTCTCTTGTACATTTTATAATCAATAACATGTTTAAATGCAAAATGTTTCTTTGCATTTCAGTAGCCTCAAATGGCCTTGAGGTGGTTGGTTTTTTGTTTGTTTGTTTTTGACTGCTGCTTATGGCTGGATATTGCGCCTTCTGTTGATATGTAGTCACCTCTAGAGCAAAACACAGCAATTATTTAATAGCATGCAATAGTAATGCTATACAGTAACTTGGGAGAAAGAAGAAAAATGTCATATATATTTTGAAACTGCTGGGATAATGTGAGGAGGGAGAATGTAACAATCTGAGCTGGCATTTAACCAGTAGTTAACAGCTACTTCGCATCCTGGCTGCTATCTGGCCAGATAAACTTCTTCATGCCTCTATCCTCTTATATAAATCGCCATCTATATTTACTTAACTGAGTACCTGCTCTACTTGATTACTGCCTTGTAGCTTTGACATTTCATTAGCTTGGGCTTTTTCTTGTTTTTTGCTTTTCCTGGAAGGTTGCATTATTTTTGCTCAATAATTGGGTTGGGTTAGCATCTTCTTCTCAATCGGTCAGTTTTTGGCTGCCACTATAAGCTTGCTGGCTGAACATCTGAATTAAGCACTTGATTTATTCTCTGCACAATAGTCAATTAGCAGGGCCTGATGTTGGGCCATTCCCCATATCTTTGAATCCAAGAAAACATTTTCAGCATGTCAGGAAGAAACTGCTTTAGGTGATGTAGTTGGGTTAGCATCCAGGGATAGTTAATATAGGCTTGTAGGCCACCCTGCTGCTGATAGGGTGTTGGGTTTTTTTTTGTTTTTTTCCCCATTGATGACTAAACCTTTTACAGTTTAGCTTCCTGGGTGGTTTTTGTTGTTGTTGTTTCATTTTGTTTTGTTTTGGGTTTGTTTGTTTTTTTTGAGCTATGCTGTATTGGCCTTTTGATTTAACTATTTATAGATACTTGTGGTATGATGGTGGGAACTTGCTCTTACCAGCAAGGATTTCCAGTATGCATCAAGTAGTACTTCTGCCTTTGCTCTCTGGATAGCTTCCTATAGACTTTTTACTTGATTACAGTGCTGTATATGGTTTCATCAAGCAAAATCTGGACTTGTTTCTTGGAAGATTTGTAGACGGCTGTAAAAAGGCTGATTGAGAACCATTACTAAGGTACTGTGAACTACATTTCAGGAATGAACAGAAGTCAGTCAACTGATCTCTGTTACCTAAGGCAGTGATGGTCTCCTGCAACCTGAAGACTTAATTCAGGGCTCTCCAAAATCTGGGCAACCAAGGGCTATGTGCTGCATAGGCCGCAGTCTCAGGCTTCATGATGTGTGGATCACAGACTGAGGCCACTTGCTGCACATGCAGCTCCCTGCCTTGGTTCTTCCCTGTCATTTGGGCAGCCTAGCACACCTCTCCCACTGTGCACACAATGCTGGCAGCCCACCCCTACAACACAGGCTTTATGTATGTGATCATCCTAGTTCCCTTCCACCACATGCATAGAACTCCTCTTCCCCTCCCAGCCATGTGCACACTTGCAGTGCAAGCAGCCTGGTGCCTGCCTTTTTTGAATGGAGTGTGAGCAGCTTGGGTACCTCCCCTGCAGTGTGTGTAGCATGGGAACCCTGGGTCTACCCATACAGCTTGGGCATCCCATCCTGCAGCATCAATCCCGAAGAGTGGGGGCAGGAAGAAGAAACAGAGGAGAGTAGGGGGAACCCAAACAAGTCAGTTGCTGTGGCAGAAGCAATGATGGGGAGGCTATGTTGGCTAAGGGGCCCATGGGCTGAATGCTAACTCCTTTGGGGCCACCAGTTGGACAGTCCTGACACACTGTATTCACGCATTAAAGGACTACAACCTGCCTAACACTGGGTGAAGTTTTTTTGGAGAGGTAGGGCCGGCCAAGAAAAGAGTCTATACTGTTCTGCTTTATGTCCAAATGGCCTTCATTATTTCTTCAAGTAGAAGCATTATCTTGGCTGTTATCATTAATGAAATGAATTATTCTCTTTTTACACAAATGCACAAGGGAGAAAAAGGCAGAAGGGAGAAAAAGGAATATAATTATCTGTCCTGCTTTGCCCAGGACCCAAGAGGTCTGAGGAATAGGCTATTTCTCTAGCCTGCTGTTATGGGTAAGAAGATAGTTTTCAGCCCATACAATTAATTATTTTTTAATGGCTAAAAGATTTGTTATGTATGACTAGAGTAGTGCATGGAAAGAAGAGAAGCAGTGGAGGAGATGGTGACCGCAAATAGGGTCTGAAATGTAGATAACATATCCAGAATTTTTCAGATGTCATAGAATCTTAACATCATCTATGAATACTATGCCATATTAGGGTATGAGAGTTTGAGCTGTAAAATATAATCTAAACCCATACCTAAGGTTTAGATCAGGGTGGCCAACCTTCAGCACAAGTGCCATAAATGTGCCTTTATGTGTGGCATATGGCAGACTGGGGAGAGAACAGGCAGCATAATGGCAGAGAGCAGGAAGTAGAGCAGCAGCTTGGCCAGGGAGAACAGGGCAGTTAGCAGAAAGCTGAGCAACAGATCAGGTAAGGGAAAGGATGTGGAGTAGCACTTGGGGAGGGTGCAGAGCTAGTTTGTGGCATGCACACCAAAAAGTTTGGCCTGCACTGGTTTAGAGCAGAGGCAGGCAATTATTTTGGGTGGAGGGCCGCTTACTGAGTTTTGGCAAGCCGTTGAGGGCTGCATAATAGGCAGCCAGGGGCAGATAAATATTTTTTTTTTCCTACATTTTTTAGGGGCCCTGTGGGCCAAATAGAATGGTCTGGCAGGCCACATCCAGCCCTCGGGCTGCATTTTGCCCACCCCTGGTTTAGAGGCATTATTTTTGTTCAGGATCTTCTCTAGCGAAAAGGGACATGAGAAAATGACAATGGCTCAGCTTTAGTTTAAGGAAGTGCATTCACTTGAATCCTTCATTACTGTCCTCCCACTCAATCACCCCAGATCTCCCACTGCTGCCCAAAAGGAGCAGAGTATATGGACTGTTTGCTTTTAAAGCAGAATAGTTAAATAGTTTTACTTTGACTTTCCTATTTATTCTGACCTGTAAGTTCAGACACGCTGTCAAATGCTCAGCTAGGCAGAGGATAGACAGGTGGCATTAGACTGGGCATTTGAGCAAGGTTTTTGGCATCATGGCATTTGGAACAAAACAGGTTGCATGTTAGCTGCCTGTTTATTACTGTTTGAGCTAGTGAGTTACATTGTCCTGTGTTCCTAGACGTAGATCTGGCTGTTCTCTCTAGAGTGGACTAAATTGTCAGCCAAACTTCTGTTTGGGGCTAGCTGGTCTGATAAGCTCTATGTCTGATTTGCTGAACTCCTAGAAGTCTTTGCAATGCCCTAGGTCTATTGCCTGTCTCATGTCAAGTTTCACACATCCCTTGTTTGTCTAGAGAAGTTAGTATAACCAATAGGCCTGTGCGAAGTGGGTAGTATTCACATCAGATTCGGATTCAGCCGATTTGGGGGACAGTAATTTGATTCACTGCCCTGATTCGATTCGTCCGAATCTGATTCGGAGGTTCGGCAGCAGCCAAACTCCGAATAAGCCCAGCCAGGCCCATTCCCCGCCCCGGAGGCCAACCCGCGCCCCCCCCCCCCCCCCCCCCCCCTTGGGGGGGGGGGGGGGAGAACCCTGGCTCAGCAGCACCTGCTAGGCAGCGAGCAATCCCTGCTGCCCCCCACTGCCCCATGCTGCATTGGGGGGGGTCTCTTCACAAGCCTCCAACCCCCAATTTCCCCCACAGTGCCCCACATGGGCCAGATCTGGCTCTTTAAGGAAAAAAAACCCTGAAGAAACCCCAGGACTGGCTGCTCCTACCAGTGGGGGGCAATCCCTGCTGCCCCCTGCCATGTGGGGGCTGTGCATAAGCCCCCAAAGCTCCGAGGCTGCACCAGGAATGGTGAGCCCTGGGGCTTTTCACTCTCTTTTCTTAAAGGGCCAGAGCCCTGCAGTAGCACCAGCAAGTGTTCCAACAAGTTCAACTACAGCAGGAGCAATTTCAATAGATGTTACAGGAGAAGCAGCAGCAATTCATGCTTTGGCCACTAGAACAAGGGAAGTCCAGCACACAAGTTGGTGCCACTACCCAAGCCCAGACTTGTGGGGTACGGGGGGACCCTTCATTAAGATGGTCCAAGGTGACAATCCTGACGCCGTTTTAGAAACTTCTGAACAGGTGGCTACAATGTACTAATACCTCTGGGGTCAGTAGGCCACTAAGCTGGACTCTTACCAGTCAGGGGAAGCTCAGGCAGCATACTAGGCACTGGGAGCTATGGCTGTGTAGGATTATGAAACCCTTAAGGCTGCCAACTTACTGTCTAGGTCTCACAGGGCACACATGCAGGAACTAGGTTAGGGAAGAGCAGTTTCTCAGACTCCTGGCCCCAAGTGGTTGTTCAATGCTTTGAGGATCTTTGTACTTGCTGGTTTAAACAGGAGTCCTGCTCAGTTATGGATAGTTAAGTTAATAACTTCGGAGTGGTTTTGCCAGATATTACTTGTGAGACATAGAGAATGGGTTTGTAGACATTGGGTGAGAGGTGGTTTGTCTCAAAAAAACTTTCTGGAGGTTGAACTGAAGTGTAGAAAATACCCTGATGGACCAAAGGGCCTGAATCTGAAAGGGAAGGATTCTCTATGGCTAAGAAATGGGATGTGCTTCTACCCTATTCATTGTTTGCGATCTGGGAGGCTCCACAATCATCCATATGGCTTTCTCCTTTTGAATTCCTCTATTGGAAACAACTCCTGGGTATATTAGACCTCCTCCAGGAAGCCTAGCAAACACAGGGCCTGAGATGTCCATAATGTGAGAGACTACAGTGTATTCTCCAGCTACAGGAACAATTGGATCTTGTGGATCTTTTGCCCAAGAGAATCTCTGAAGTGTATAAGAGACCCAAGAACAATGCTACAATGGAAGGCCATGACTGGGTACACTGAGCTGAGGTCCAGGTCCTTGTTGGAAAGCAAACTGTTAGCAAAATAGCAGGGCCTCTTTGAGGTTTTAAGATGACTTGGGGAGGTAGATTATAAAGTGTGGCTGGTGGGGCGGTGATGTGGATCCCAGATATACCACATAGATCTACTGAAACCATGAAGGGCCTGAGAAACACTTAATCCCTTGACTTGCTGTTTACCAGGACATATAGAAAATATGTGGGAAGCAGTTCAACTCCCAATTGCTAAGCTCACCCTGGAGGAGAACCTCTTTGCAACTTAGCACATGTAGGCAAGGGCACTACTGGAGAAGGTGTTCATGCCCAAACCTAGGACAGCCACCATTATCAGTCTTTGTATTGCCTTGAAACAAGGGTACCCTGTCCAAAAAGTGTTCTCCAGCCTACCAGAGCAATTATAGAAAATTGAGAGATAAGAAACAGATGAATAATATAGATATGGAGTAGTTGAATAGTAATGGTTCCCAAACTGGATGAGACAATCTGGTTTTGTATCAATTACCATAAACTAAACACAGTCTCGAAGTTTGATGCATACCCAATGCCCTGGGTCAATAAACTGCTACAGCAGCTGGAGAAGGCTAAATGTATAACAACTTTGGATTTGACAAAGGGCAGAATCCGGGAAGCTAACAGCCTTCACAACACCTTGGGGGCTATATCAGTTCAGAACTCTCCCCTTTGGGCTCCATGGTGCCCCCACCACCTTCCGGCAGCTAATGGACAAGGTACAGCAGCCACATCAAGAGCTTGCTGCAACATGCATCAGTAATGTAATTCTGTTCACAAGTAGCTGGGAGGAACATCTTCAGCAGGTCAGGGCAATAGTATAACTGCTTAAAGTGCAGGCCTTACAGCAAATCCAGCAAAATGCTAACTCAGTTGTGCAGAAACCAAATACTGGGGGTATGCTTTAGGGAATGGATCGATTACATCCTAAGTGAATCTTGGGGCCCCCTTTACCTTGGTTACTGATTGTGTCCCTTTAATGTGGTTGAATGCAATGTGAGAAGCCAACCTCAAACTGATGTGTTGGTTGCGACACCAGGTACCTTACTCCTCTTGATCTGCCATCAGCCAGGATCTGCACACACAAATGGGGCTAAATTTAGAAGAGTGGGTCTTGGACTCCACTCTTGTATGGAGACATATGTAACTGGATGGCCTGTCCTCTTAAGGAGGGAGAGCCAGCCATGTTAAGGGTGTTCAACCATGGGGCATTCTCACTAATAAAGGAGTGTCCCATTGGAAACTTTAAAACCTCAGAGAAGAAAACAGAGGGGAAGCAAGTTGTGAGCAGTCAGGCTGCTGTTCTTTGGGGGAGTGGAGTGAGTGGCTTTTTTAATGTCTGGAGAGGACAGGATTTAGATTTGCACTGTTCGTGGTGGTGGAGACTTGAAGCTTGTTTGTTGGTAATTGAACTGGCTGAGAACCTAACAATAGAGCTAATTGGCCTGTAAAAAGTAGCAGGATAAAGGACCTGTTTGCAATCCTCTGGAGGGAGGGGGGGGACACCAAACTGATCTCTGGTTACCAGTGCTCCCCATGATAGTGCAGTATCATTCTCAATGTATAGGCACTGGCTTCCTCTGAAGCAACTTCCACATCTGCTGTCTTCTGTGCTCAGCCTCTTAATATCAGTGCATGAATCAGTCCATCCTCCCTTCCTTTGCCTCCTGCTGCTGCCAACGACCCACCTGACTATTTAAGTGAATTAGCACAGAGGTGGATTAGATGCAACTTGTACAAGGTTGCTGGGGCCTTGATTACTCTTCCAGTGCTTGCTAAGTCTTTTGGATGACGAAGGCTCCACTCCTGTCTATGTATTTCTTGCTCTGTTTTTGTCCAGTGCTTGTCTTGTTATAGCTGTTCCTGCTTCTGCTATCATTTGGTGCTGTCATTCTAACAGACATAGCAATTGTTTGTTCTTCTTACCTCACATGAAAGGGTTGTTTATAATGGGGATGGTGTAAATGTAACGTTCTTTGTGTACCATAAAGTGTTCTCTGCTCTCCCATCAGTTGTGTGGTCACACCCCTGCCACATGATACATAGTAATTTTGCCCCATAATTGGTCTAAAAAAGATCATGAGCGATTTGTACAGACCAGGAAAGAGACCATGCATGTCTGCCATGGGAAGAGCAGAATTATGGTACCATGGCAGCTGTCCCCATGTTACTACTGTTCTCAGGCTTTTTTTCCCTCCCTTTCTTAACTTTCCACTGAGGTCTCTGGCCAGTCTTGAATGCATAAGGCAGTGCAGGCATTTTGACAGCAGCCTAGCTACTGGCATTTTAGGCTTTAAGTAGCCAGAATCTAGTGCATCAAGCAACATCTCTAAGAAGAGTGTGTAGAAACCGAGTACCGATATCCACTGTATAGCACCAATGGAGAATCTAAAGGGCAGGTAAAGAGTACTTCATCATGCCATTACTAGCAGATATGGACTGTTATGGCACTGCCAACCAACCTCGAGCAATAGGACTCCACAGTACCTGTTGGCTGATATTGGAGAATGGGGTGGTGATAGCACCAGGACTGGGATCGAATCTCTGAGAGCTTTGTAACTCATGTACACACTATAAAATATCCACTTGACACTGAGGTGCACAGAGAGATCATTGCATATTGTTTTTTCTGCCATAGGACAACACTATTTGCCAGACCAGTGTGGAGGCAGAGTGACCTCTACTGGAGAATGATAAGAAATCCTCCTAATTTCTCAGGTGTAACTTCAAATACTTCCCACTTGAGAAGCCAATTTGGTCAGTCACTGTGGCACAGAAGTCCTTATAGAATTAAGTCTCTTAGGCTTCAAGCATCCTTACAAGATAGAATCAGACCTTTGTTTTCATCACTCAGCTCCTGAAATGGTATCATGCCTGCAAATGCCAACAGGTAATCAACACAAGTGTTGTATGCCACAATAGAGTTTTATTATAAGTGTCAGTACCTTTATGAATCGGAATTACCACAAGTTGTGTGGCAGTTGTCAGTATTCATGGATGTGGTAGCTACTGTTACATCTGACCTTTTTACAGAAAACCAGTTTCAAATAGTAGTACAATATAAACAAGTGACACCCACAAGCTAATGCAAGAAATTAATAGAACACATCAGATGAGGTTGGTAGTTAAGATAAATGACCCAAAATTTCCTGAAAGGTTAAAAGCTTAATTCTACCACTTACTGGATATTCATCAAGAATTCGTATGAGTAGCTTTTTGATCATGTGACCTCTTTTTGTTGTTCTTAAAACAGACAGTTTTGCAATAGCCTACCTGGAAGCTGCATGTGGGGTTCTTCATATTTGTCAGTGCCTGTGACTGGGGGAACAAGGTACTCATGTTTGCACTGTTAGTTGTATTTGGGGTATCTTTGGCAAAAAATACTTAGTATCTTCTTGGATTCTTTTTAACATTCTTTTAAATTTATTCTGTACATTTGAAGTTAATTGTCTTTGACTCAAATTTCTTAGCTGCTGATAATGAGGTTTTTATGGTTTTGCTATAAGCCTCTGACCTGATTATTCCAATAAAATATCATGATGTATGTTGGGATATTCTAACAATACTTCAGATAGATCCCTTGAACATACTATTGGCTGTCTCTCTTAAATCTGGTTTGCATGGACTTTTTTTTCTTTTCTGTGTCACATTTGACTCTGCATAGTAAGGGCTTGGCAAGGTGTATTTGTGCTGAATTGGTATCACTGAGCAGTGGTGGCCAGCCTTTGTGGCCGCCAGTGAAGCCCCATCGCCTCCTTGAATGTCACTCTGACCCCCATACCCCCAGAGGCATAGTTAGTGTCCTGGTTTGCCAAAATGGAATAGGGGTAAATCCAAGCCTCTGCTGAGCAGAGCAGGGGCAGGGCTGCTGCAAGAGGAGGTGTCACTGTCAGGATTCAGGTTCACCCTTCCCCAGCCCTGCAACCACTGCAGTTTTTTTTTTTTATGGCAAATGAGGATCCAGAGGCCAGGGCCTGCAGGGACAGGAAAGGGTTAATATGACTTGGCAGGGACACCTGATGTCCTCTTGCAGCAGCATCTAGCCCCACTCTGGGGTTGAGGTGGAGTCACATGTCATATACAGCAGCTGCCTGTGGTGCATGTACTGTGGTTTGGACACATTCTCCATTACAGGAGAACATATTCAAATAGATCTGCATTACTTTTGTACCAAATATGAGCAGAAGTTTCATGTGATTTTAATGGTTTTTCTTGCATTTTTGCTGTGACTGATGCTTCCATGCTTGGAAACTGTAACTGACAGCCTATTCAACATACACCAAAGAATAAGGAAGGGGTTAATTTGGACACTGGGAAGCAAGAAGTGCTTCAACTGGAGTTGATTACAGTGGTTACTAAGAATATCCCCTCAAAAATGAGGTGGCTGAGGAAGATGCAGTCTCTTTGAGATTTTGGGAGAAAGGCTTTGAGCTGAAACTGCTAGGGCTGTTTCTAATTACTTTGAAATACTCAGGATAGTAGAAGAGGTCCTGTCAGTAAGTGGATATACACCAAAGGGTAGACTGGCTTTGGAACTTTGTTACCATCTTAATTTGAGCTGAAATTAAAAGAAACTCTTAATAACTGAACCTGGATACAGTCAATTCACCTCTTGAAGGTATTGTACTACTGATGTCAAGAGCTGTTCCAGGTAGGTCTCTCTAAGCTGGATGGAAAAAGCTCTTCTTTCAACTTCAGGGGAACATCTTCAAGAGCTGAGATATTGCCTGGGCAGGAGCCTATGAGCTACAAGCTGAAGCCCAGGAAAGGCAAGAACAGATGCAAGCTGCCATGGGCTAATGATGGGAAACTGTCCAAGAATAAGCACTGATACAACCCACTGCACTGCAGCAGAAACTGTAGATCCAATAGAACAGGGATGGGCAATATATTCAGGCGGAGGGCTGCTTACCGAATTTTGGCAAGCTGCTGAGGGCTGCGTGGGTAGCCTCGCACCTTGACAGGTGCCTCGCCCCCTGGTTGCCATCTTGGGACCAGAAGTCCCACCCCCTAACCTCTGACCTTTGCCCCTAGAAGTACTCCTTTGGTGAAGAGGGTTTTCCATCTTGCCAGGGGGGGGGGAGGAAATAAATTACATACTAAAAATCAAACACCCATAATATATTTTAATTTAATTTTAAAAGTGTGTGTGTGTGTGTGGTGGCGAGGCAGGAAAGTGGAAGGGAGCAGGAGCACCGGGCCTGCACCAATGTCCTGGGGCCAGTGCTGGTGGGGCCCAGAGCGGGGCAGAGGAGCATGGGGCATGGGCTGCCAGGGGTCTATAGAGCTGGGCTGGCCTGCGCTACCAGGGAGAGGTGGGAGCTGATGCAGCTCCATTGAGCCCTTGCTGACTGGGACCCTGAGCTCCTGCCGCCCTGCTCTGGGCCTCGCCAACGCTGGCACCGGGACACCCTCATGGGGAGGGGGGCTGCTACCTAGGGGCTTCTGGCTGGGAGGAGAAGGGGCGTGGGGCTGGGCTGGCCCTGCTGTTCCAGGAACCTGCTGGGGCTTCCCCTGGCTCCTACTGTCCCTGGCTCCTGTCATCTTTGACAGGAGCCAGGGACAGATAAATGTTCATTTTTCTAAATTTTTTAGGGGCCCCGCAGGCCGGATAGAATGGCCTGGTGGGCCAAGTCCAGCTCACAGGCTGTATTTTGCCCACCCCTGCAATAGAAGGTGCAGGCAGCAGCACTACCTTCTAGCAACAACTGGCGTCAAGTCTTGTTGAAGAATCCAGCAGTCTTCAGAGACTCAAATACATTGGATGTGGTATCACTGATTATCAAGGAGATGACCCATCCCACAATGGGCATGTACCAAAGACGGCTAATGCTTGAATAAACAGGGTTGGAAGAACTAATACAAGCATTGGATTGAAAAAACTGGATGGGCTAATATTGGGCTGAGCCTCTGGCTAAAAATGTTGCTGTCAAAGTGGATGATGTTGAAGCAAAAAGTTCACCATGAGGTTGATGATTAATATTAACTGGTGCTTGCCCTAGTCTGTGGCAAAACTAGAGGAAGAAAAGCCAGAGACAGCTGTTTTTCAGTTTTCTTCACCCCCTGGTCTTCAGGATGCATGAAAGCCTAATAGTTTCAGCTTCATCCAGAGGGGTTTAGGGTTGCTTTCTACCTGTCTTAGACTCCATCAATCCTTTTTCTCTGTGTATCTCTGCAGGAGAATGTGAAGTACAGAAAGAGAACAGTATCTTCATTTCAGATAGCAAAGTCCTGTACCATAACTGAATCTCTGAAGTGCAATGCAACCTCTACCTAAAATAGAGGTGTAGTTGGACAGTGGCTAGGTTGCCACCATCAATGGTAGTACCAGATCAGGCAGTGCTGACTGCTATTTTTGTACTTCCCCTCCCCTCCAGCCCCTCCATTGGCATCTGGTGCCCTGTTTATCCTTTTCCCCACTTACCTTAGTTAAGCTACTGCTGAAATATGAATTCTAAAAGCACCCTAAACCATGTCTTTGAACTAACTGTGCAAGCCAAAGGGCCTAGGCATTGGTGACTCTGCCTGGTGCCAGACACATGAGAAGGTACTTAATCCTGTTGGACCCAAGGCCCCTTAGGAATTCAATCCCACATTCAATTCCCATACAGGTATGCAGAAAAACTACTCTTATTTGGGAATACGTCAGTTGGTAAAAGTGGCCCCATACCATCTAACCCTGAGTGAGAACCCCAAGTGTCCTGTTAAAGTAAGACTTCACTAGACCCACATTCAAATATGGATACAGGAAGTCCTTCATGACTGGTTCCCACCTTTTGGGTAAACAACATAACTTCCCACGTAACAATAGTTGGCATCATCCTGTAGATAAGGGGTCGAGAACCTTCCACTGTTATGGGCCACTGTTTGAACCCAGCCCCCATTGAAGGGTGCAAAGATTTGCAGTGACTTGCAAATACTGCAGAGGAAATACGAATGAGATAGGCAGCAGTACCTGGGGAATGCCCTCTCTGCTGCGCTGGCTGGAGCATGCTGTTGCAGGCTGGATCAAGTATTTTCATAACCTGCATCTGGCCCATTGGGAATAGGTTGCCAACCCTTGTTGGAGATCATTTTGCACAGTAACTTTTTTTGTCATACCTTCTTGAGAAGGTCTGATGGTATGATCTAGCTTCTGTAACCATCTTTATTAGAAGTGGAGGATACACAGAAGGTGTCATTTCTGGAAGTACTCCCAGGGTTGATCGCAACCTATTTCTCTCCTTGTCAAATTTTCTCTTCCTTTCTTCTCATGATCCAGGGTTCTGCCTTGTATTTCATTCTTGGTCTTACCATCATCTTGTACAAGTTGACCTTTAGCATCTTTTTATTACAAAAATTACCCCAAATATTTCTTTCCTTTCCACTTTTTTTTGGTCACTCTCATTAAGCCTCTTTAACATTCCTCATTTATGATGGAAAATTTCAGCTACCTGAGCATTTCATGTGGTGTTGCCCCTATCTGTTCATTACAACACTTTGCTTTCCATTCCTGTTACTATCACAGCCACAGCCACTGTTTGAGTACTTACTTTCAGCTCCCCCATTTTTAAGAAATTTCCAACAGCCTGGATGATGACCAAAAAAATTTTTTCCCCTAACTATTTTAGTTGGTCTAATAAGAGATATCGGAATTACCCAAAGAACCTTGTCTGAATGGTGACTCGGCACTTCCAGGAGTACATACTACTAATGAGCCAGACCACATGGCTCATTACTCATTACTAACACCCTGTAGAGGTGTTAGTTACACCTTACATGTGAAAGAGGGATGATATAAACTGAAGGCACCTGCTAATAGTCACAAGTGTCAGTGGGAAAGCTGAAACAGAATCAAACTCTTGACTTGGTCCCTTGCTCCATAAAAGGCACAAGACCACGCTTCTTTCCTTGTGATGGAAGCAGCTATGCTGAAGTAGTAATGGACAAACAAAAACAGCTGGGATGATTTAGTCTTCCTATGATTTGGCTCTGTTGGTTCAATGTGACTTGCTTTGGTGTTGTGCTTAGTTTCCTACAGGATTAGGAGAAATAGTCTTGTTTCCAAAGCAAGCTGCTGTCTAATGGTCAAAAGTAGGCAAGTCAATGGCCAAATTAAACAGCTTTCAGTGTAACACTCAAGAATGGAAAAGGAAATAAATTTATTGAATCAAGTAATGTGATACTTAAAAACAAACTGCATGAGTTAAAGCTGGTACAAAGTGATGACTTTTGATACTCATACAATATCCCTAGTAGTCTAATGGATTGGGCATCCTCCCTTCATCTGACTTCAGTAGGAAGTGTTTAAAATGAGCAAGTAGATGGATTCTGTAAGGTAGTCTAAACTGTATAATGAATTTATTACAGACTATAAATTCATTCATTTGAGAGGGGCAGCAGGGTACAAAACCCCCATAGCTTAAGTAATTTATTTTGGAGACATGAAGAACATAGCAAGCTATAGTACCATCCATCGCCATAGGGGTATTGATAGGTTGGAAGGAATATTCATGTCACCACATAAATTTTTGTATGTGGTAACATAGCACCCACGTTGGTCCGCCCTGCTTGCTGGCGCCTTCCCAACCTTGCTTTGCCTCCCATCATTTACTGACCCTAGGAATCTCTCCCCAACAACACTGAAATTGTGGCAGGTAGTCACATCATGGGATGGACTGATGTGTCCATACCAACCAGAAATAGCTAGGGCCTTCTGCCTTATCTTGGTACTTCCCCTTAAAAGGGACACCCATGTAGGTTGAGGCACTTGGCAGGGCCTTGGCCATCACAGCCTCAGCTCCCCTTTGCTCTACAACTACACCCTCTGCCTGGGACTACTGTTCAAGGCCTCAGTCTCTGAGTTTCAACCCTTACCTCAATCATCTGTTTCTCAGTCTCAGGGCCTGAACTCTGGGGCTCATTGCAGGGGGAAGCACTAAAGCACCCCTATTTGTGGCCTCTTCTTCTTCCCTTTACAGCCACAGCCAGTTCTCCAAAAGATCTAGCCAAAACATAAACATCAGCCCAACAGCTGTGAAACAAAAAAACCCCTCTCTACTCTGGGTTAATACTTCCCTGCAGGGTGCTAGTTCCCCTTAGCCTCTTCCCTGCAGATCTCTGGGAACTAGGTGGACACTAATCAGCCCACCTCCACCAGCTGCCAACTACAAGGCCAGACTAACCAATGCCTGTTCAGAGACTGGGTTTATATTTCTCAGCCCAGGCCCCTTCCAGTCACCTGACTGACCCTTTTGTTCATCCTTTCCCAGTGCCAGGTGCAGTTAATTGCCTCGTTAGCTACCTGATTCCTGCCCTTTTTTAAAATGTATTCAAGCCCTCCCAGTAACAAGGGCAGGAGTTCCCCATTGTAGGCAATATATATATATGTATTGTGTATATATATGCATGTGCGCGCACATGTATTCTAAAGTGTCTCGAATACTCTGCACTATGACCATCCCTTTTTAACAGAGAATATAATATTTTTATTTAACGTTCCTGTGGTAGCCCGACTCTGCAAGTGGTAATTGATTGGGCCTGTCCCAAGAAAGTAGTCCAGTGTATGAAGGCATTATTTTGAGTAATCCTGCTCGTCTGTGGGGTAACTCTAATGGAGCAAACAGTAGATTGAGGGAAGAATATGAATATGGCAATATATTCCCAACCTAAACTTGTACCTTAAGGTTTATGAACATGAATCCCATCAAGTGCAATGTCATGCGAGGGCCGTGCCACATGTTGTGCTGTGATCCGCACATCTGTCGAGCGGTGTGAGCGCTGGGTGTAAGGTGCAGGCGCTCTAGTGTAACACAAGCCGGAAATACCCTCCCGCCCTTAGTGCTTGACGCCAGTTTCAGGAGTTAATGTGGGGACAAGCCAGGCGTTGAGAGCTCCAGGAGCCGCCCCAGAGTCGCAGTAACAAGACCTTGCTTGGCATGAGCAGCCCTTTGTGCCCCCGCCCCGGGGCAGGACCGAGATGATTTAACTCGGTGGCTTCTGCAAACAGCGCGTCATGAGCGGGCGCGAGCACAATCGCTTGATCCGCGGGGTCAGAAACCGCCCCCGCCCCCGCCGCAGACCAGACCCAGCCTCCCAGCACAGGGAGAGCCGCGCATGCGCACTGCGCCGCCGGCTCCCGAACTGTGTTTCCCTGGAGGCTGCGCGGGCGCCGGCCCCTGCGCGCGCCGTGACGTGCAAAGTGTGAGCCGCCATCGCTGTCGCGGGCTGTGCGGGGCCGAGCGGGGCCGGGCAGCGCAGCGCAGCGCAGCGCAGCGGCCCGGCCCGGCCCTGTCCTGTCCTGTCCTGTCCTGTCCGGTCCTGCCTCGGGCCCGGCGCGGGGCCGTTACCGCGGGGCGGGGGAGGGGCGCCCGGTCCTCCCTGCAGCTCCCTCTACCTTGTGCCGCCGGGGTCGCTCCCGGCTCCTCGCTACCCCCGGGCCTCCCTTCCCCGTCCGTCCGTCCGCCCGCGCGCCTGCCCCGAGCGTGGCGCTTCCTGCCCACGTGGGGGTGGTGACTTGCTGCCCAGCTCAGCCCTCTTGCTCGAGGACCCCTTGTTCCTCACCTGTCCTTGCTGCCATGTGCAGGGTGGGCTGCCCTGCCCTGCCCTGCCCTGCCCTGCCCTGCCATTGCCTCGCCGCTGCCTCCACATGGGCCCCCCCCTGCCCCGAGGGGCCGGGGTGAGACCTCGGGCCTGCGCCGCCTCCCTCCCTGCAGTGCAGTTTTGGTAGTGAGTGGCTCTACTGTTGGAGCTGCTTTCCTTTTGGAGACTGTTTTCATCCACTTATTAATTGCAAGAATTAAACTGGTACAGTCCCTCTTATGGGCATGACAGGTGCCTCTGGGCTAGTGAACCTCTTCCCTGATTAGGAGTCGGACATGCTCAGGAAAGTGTTTGTGGGAGTGCAGGATGCCTTTGATTATACAAGTGTAGTTACAGTGTTACAGGGCTCAGGCATAGACCCATTCTTTGTCTTGCTTTTCTTCTACTTGTTTGATTGGGGATTGTTGTCACCCCTTGAAAACCAGTGGACTGAGAATGGAGTGATTTTTCTCTTGACACCAACATATATGTTCCTTGTTTTAATTATTTTTTTGTTACAGTTGGTTGACAGCCCCTCTGAGGTACATTTCATAGAAGCTTAAATGTAGAGAACTAAATTATTTAATCTTTTGAGCTGGACTTCCAAAATTTGACTCAAGTTGGTGAGTGAGTGAATACTACATTTTGACGGACAAGTAGAGCAGTGCTGGTTTTTTAGATCATTATTTTTACTGTTTGTAGGGCCTACAGGCAAGTCGTATTTGCTTCTTGATGACTGAAGTGACAAGCTGAAAAAATAGGCCATCATCTTGAAAGTCCTGCTTCTTCTAACACTAAGATGTGATTTCATTCGTGATTGACCATGCAGATCTCTTCTTTGCTTATAGACTGTGTTCAACAGTAAAGTTGTTAATCAGTGTTGGCATTTGCATAATCATTCTTAGGTTGCAACTTTACCACCCTTTTTAAGAGTGGGATAGTTGTTGCAGGCTCTTTGCACACTCAGGCAGCCAGAGCTTCATTTGTTTATGCAGCACTTGCTGTTTAAAAAAAAAAAAAATTTCTACCATTGCAGTTAGATTTCACGCTACCTTAGACTTTGTCTACAGTGGTTCTTTTAGAAAACTTAAATCATTGTTGAGAGCAGTATTATATTGCTTGTTTTATCTGGACTGGGTTAGAGTGTGGTTGCTATAACGTGACTTGACCTTGTCCATTATGCTGATGGACAGATTTCATAACTCTGTTAATCTGCATTAGAATTTATGTCTGACGTTCTGCCACAAGGTTGATTAAAATCATTACTTATTTTTTCTTAAACAATATGATTTCTTGTTATATATATGTTGCTAATTGTTTCCTTTTCATTTTAAATTTTGCAGTGCAGCTTTTGAGCTTGAGTTTCATATTTATTATCTGAAATTCTAATACTGTAGGTACATTATTTTAAAAGATTTGCATGTAAAATGGTTACATCTCCTGAAACAGTTTAGAGCCTCGTTGTCATCCTTACCAGGAGAGTGCCACAAAATTGATAAGCAAACAGCTTGTGCTGTTTTTGCAGCTAGCATTTCCTTCCAATATGTTGCAGTTTCATAAAGTTGAAGCTGAAACATTTCAGCTAGTTTATACTCTTTAGGCTTTGCAGTTGGAAGCTGTGTCCCAGAGTCACTCTGTGCCACAGGCACGAAAGGATTTGAGTGCCTATTTCTTGTTGAAATCAGTAGGATTATCAGTGTTGCCTAAACACCTTTGAGGACTTGGGCCTTTTTTTGTGAGAGACCTTTTTCAGTCTTTTGGCTTGTATATTAATGTATCATGGGAGCTTGTCTTCTTAAGTGTCAGTTGCTTTTTATTGTTAAAACTGAAGTAATTTTATTTGAGATGACAGAGACAAATAAAATTGCCTGCATAAGTGCTTGCAGAATCGAGGCCTGGCTTTCAGTATTTTGCATTTTGCTAATGGCAAGTTTGAAAAATGTGATTCCCAAATAGTAATGGTATTAAAGAAATGTAACTTTATCATTTACTTAATTACAAATTATAATTTGAGGCTGCAACTTCAACATCATTTTTACAGAATTTCAACTTGATTTTTAAATCGGTGATTAAAATGCTACATCCTATTCTTAGTTCCTGAAAAGCAGTTTAGGGGTTGAATTTGTCAAGTGCCTGTACAAAGGAAACAATGAGAATTAGGGCTGCTCTAATAAACATCCTCTACTGCAGCTTAGGGGCACTTCTGATCGCATTTTATTCAGTCTGTGCTCTTGTTTTTTCTCTTGAGCTCTTTGATGAAATTCTTGAGTGAGGGGAATGTAAATCTGTCAGGAATTGATTTGATCATTGCATCTGCAAATGCTATGCACTTGTCATAAAAATGCATGTGCTGGGAAAATTGTGGTTAATGCCTGAGAAATACAAGTTTGTGTTATACACCTTGGTCTCTTTACTAATGGCATTTAGCATGTAGTTACAATAAAATCAATTTGAAAAGGTAGTACACAGAATTGAGGAAGGGAAAACCGAAATCCTCCCTCCCCTGGCCATGTGATGTTTTTGATAAAGGTTTTATTTTCCCCTTTTGTGCATGCCTATATGCAGATGGAATAATATTAAAGGAAAATGATGAGTCTATGAAAATACTAGATTATATCTACATCTACTATTGAGATCTGACTGTGCTCTGAACTAGGTAATGATCTAACTTTTTAGGGAAAGTTGAGATTCTCAGGTTTTTGCTACATGGCACTCAGGTTATAGGGCAGTGGTGCATGTCTGCATGGGTAATGTGAAAATCATGTACTTACTGCTTCCTGATTAAAGCTTTTTTGATTTGTTGCCAGTATCACCAGAGCAACCCTTCAGCTGCTCTGGCTAGAATGACTGGCTGACAGACGGACAGACAAGGGGTCCAAAATGAAATGTAAACTCTTCTTTAGAGTATGGGGAATCAATGGCCGGGCAAAGTGAAAAGGCCTTGTGGGGGGTCAAATCATGCATTTTTTAGAATCCTGGAATATAGAATTGGAGTGATGATGGCCGAAAAGGTTGGATGCACTTAGTCATACTAGCAAAAAGCTAGCTCTTCTGTAGAAGTAATAGGGCTGACTATAAAATGTTCAAATGATATATGAAAGCTTGAAAGTTCATTTGCAAGTAGCTAATGAGTTCAGTGGGCGATCAAGGGAACAACCAAGTAGGAATCCATGTTTACTAGACACCTGCCAAGACCAGGAAGAGTATTGTAGAAGGTGATTCCCTAAAGTGGGAATCATTATTTGGTTGGATTTTCCATTACAGCACTGTCTTCCTTCCCTAAAGAGCTTGCTTTTCTGTAGGGTTACAGTCCCAAATCTTTCAAAAGGAAAAGAGATGGTGTTTATCTCATCTTGTGGTTAATATATGTCTTATGTGCACCAAGATGCTTTTTTTTAGGGGTGCACCGATACAGATTTTTGGGGCCGATACGGATAGCCAGTTTTTAAGGAGGCATCTTGGCCAATACTAATCCGATTTCTGATACCAGTCTGGCAGCTTGAAGAGCTGGATGCAGCTGGTAAGTCTGTTGTGGTGGAAAGGGAGGGGGGAGGGAAGGGGCGGTGGGGGGCAGATCAAGGCCCCCACGGTGAGGGAGGAGCAGGGCAGGGGCTTGGTTAAGCGCTGCCCAGCTAGGGTGGGGTGCAGGACAGAGCTGCAGTTCGGGGGGGGCACGCAGATCCTGCTGCTGCATGCCGCTTGTCTGGGAGCTGCTGGTCCGGTGGCTTGTCTGGCGTTTGCCCGCCAGTTCCTGGGGCTCATCTGGGAGAGCATGGTGGGGCATGTGCCCCTGGATCTGCGTGGGGCTGGTCGGGCTTTTTCCAGTGGGGCAGGCCTGTGCTTGGGGCAGGCGGTGGCGGCACTGGGAGGGGGCTATGGGGGGGGCTGCAATCATCCCCAAAATTTGCCGTAGACCCCCGAGCCTCCCTCCAGGAGCTGCCACCGCTTGCCTCAAGCACAACCCCGCAGCAAGCACTGGACCAGTGGCTACTGAACGAACAGCGTGCAGTGGCAAGAGTCACTTCCCTCCTCCCCTGGATGAACCACGGCTCTGTCCTGCACCCTGCCCCGGCTGGGTAGCCCCAGCCCCTGCCCCAGCCCCACTCCTCCCTCACCATGGAGGCCTTGATCTGCCCCCTCCCTTTTTCCCCTTCCCTTCTCTCTCCCCCTACCCCTTCCACCACACCAGACTTGCCAGCTGCATGCAGCTCTTCAAGCTGCTAGGTGGTGCTCCTCACCTCCTACGTGCTGCTCTGTGGCTGTGTGCAGGCATGGGCCATTTAGTGACCACATCGGGCTGATTTCCGATACAGACAATTTTATCTGATATCAGACCAATGTATTGGTGCACCTCTACTTTTTTATTAAAAAAAACTTCCATGGCTTTGGATCAGCAGTCTTTTCAGAATGCAGACAATAACTGCTGTACATTAAAAGGAGAAAGAGAGACTTCAGATATCTGGATTCAGGTAGCTTTTTCCTCAGAAGTATTTTGCACATTTGCATCAGTGTAATGCATCCAGAATTACACAAGCCTCCCAGTGTAGTTTTGGATTGAATAAAAGCTAAGTGAAATAACTAAGAAAGCTTAAGTGGGTCATTTGGTCTCTTCCACATTTGTGTTGTGTCCTTTATGGTTGCTTAGGACATGGATTAGTGCATGCTAATATTGTTCAATACTTTTTACAGTGATGCTCTTTAGATTTGGGGGTCTTATAGTTGTGGGTTTATAGATCTACTTTCTTTGGGTCTTTGGTGTTCCTGAGATTCCCACCATTTTCATGTGCAAATGGTGTGCTTTTATTTGTTGCCTTGTCTAATCAGTCCAAATACATTAAGCTCAAGAGGGCCTACGGGACATGAATCATAAGTAATAAAAAGTTCTTCATTCACTCTCTTTTCACAAGAATAGTTCTGAGATGGTTTGTGGTGTGCAACGTTCTATTTAATTTAAGATGCTGATACTTGGCCGTAGCATCAGCGTATAAATGTATCATTTGTAATGCATATTAAGCTATGTTCTATATATTACTCCCTTCAGTTGAATTCCTGCAAAATATATACATCAGGAAGAGGGATAAGGCTTTTTGTATCTGTTTTTTAGTGTGTCTGCATTTTAAACTGTTTTGCAAAGCTGATTCTGGCTTAATTAGAAAGCAGGTGTACATTGACACCTATTACTAGGGACCTACCTAATTCCCAGAGGCTGCCTCCAGACTTTGTCCCAGCACGGCATTGGGCACTGTTTTCATGGTAAAGCATGGTGGGCTCCCCCATACCTGTGGCCGATGGGTACTGAAAGTCCTGCCCCTCCCTGGAGATTGACAGGTGGCCACCTGTAAATTTCCAGGGAAGGGTGGGACTTCTGCCCCCCCCTCCCCCGCGCAAGATTGATAGATGGCTATTTGTCAATTTCTGGGGAGAGGTGGGATTTCCAGGGCCCTTTGGCCAATCAGAAGCATTGGGGGGGGGGGGGGGGGGGGGGGCAGGGGGGATGCACCATGCTGCACTGTGAAATCCCCCCTGCCCCTGCTTCCCTTCCGCTCTGTGTGCTTTGGGACACTTGGGCTTCCCATCTCTGTTTGCAACTCCCTTTTTATTCCCCCCACCCAGTCTTCCCGCTTTTTTTGTGGTCCCTGCGCTTTTTCACGGGGACTGGGGTTTTTCATGAGGAACCTACCAAATTTGTGGTTGCCATAAAAATCATAAAATCATGAATTTGGTAAGTCCCTACCTATTACGTGCCAGATTATCACCACTATTTAAATGGTAGAAATCTTGCTTTATTTTTGGAGAAGAAGGAATATCTTTTGCAGTCCCCTTTCTTTGCTGTTATTCTCCAAAACTGCACTTGATTTATAATCATCACTGTAGATTGGTTCTAGGTACAGTACAGTCTCTCCGGATCTGCTTAGTGCCCTGTAGCCAGGCCACATCAGACTGTAGTCAGCCTTATCAGCAGCCCAGCTTTGCCAAGTTGAAAAGTAAGGGAAAAAAGAGCAGAGCAGCATACTGGCTGAACTATACCCAGAGTTCAAAACCATCAGAGTTCCTAGTATGCTTTTACTAGACTTGAAAGATTTGATGCCCATTAGGTAGTTGCCAGTACATAAGATTGAGAGTTGATAAGAACAGGGACTACCATTGATCTGAGCCACCAGGTTGAGAAGCAAGGTCCGGAGACAGCAACATGTTTTAAAACAAGCTCAACATTGTACATGGAGCTTGTTTGGAGGCTGGGCAGGGGTGTAGATCTTCTGGATTAGCTGTTAACTGGCAGTAGATTTCTGATAAGCTTGAAGTTATTGCTTTGCATTCTCGCTCATGAAGCTGTTAGAGAAGAGAAAGTACTTTCCTACATCTCTTCCCTTTCTCACCAGACCCACCTGACTGTTTTTGGAAGGTTTGAAGGGATAGAGTGGCAGAGGCATCCCTCTCCTTATCTGCTTCTCTGGGTTCTTCTTTCACTGTGAGTGTCTGTCAAACACCCCTCTCTGCTACAACTTTGAATTTTTCCTCATGGCAACAAGTGATTCTTTTTGCTTCCACTACAGCAGAGGGGGCTGAATAGTAGGAATGATACTGATTAGAATCTTGCTGCTTTCTGTTTTTTGGGTAGGCTTCTGAGCAACAGTAAGGGGATGAGATCTGTCCTTGTATGTTGACCAGCGGAAAGCTTGCTTTTAATAGATTTGTAGCTAGACATGTACTTCTGTTGTCACCAGAGTTTTGCATGTATCGGTCTGTATTTGATTGTGCAAAGTAGATTTTCATTTGTGTGTATACCTGAAGGATAAAAACTAGACCCTACTTAATTTTTTCAGAACTTGATGGCTTGCCCCCCACTCTTCTTCATCAGTGACTATTTACTTGTGCTACCAAATGGATTTAAATTCCTGATTATTAGTTGAGTTGGACAATTTAGTAATCAGTGTGTTTCTTTTTTTTCCTTCCCCTCCACTCTCCTTATGCTAAGCCATGACTTCAGGATCTGGTCATGTGGACTCCAAGGCTGAGCTTACTGCTTTGCTGGAACAATGGGAGAAAGAACATGGCAGTGGGCAAGACATGGTCCCTAACCTCACCAGGTAAGCCCCAGCAAATAAACCCAGAGATCCAAACATCTCAGATGTAAGAGCAGCTTTTGGCGTGTGATGGTTTATATAAAAGTTTATTAAAATACTTGATTTAGCTATTAGTTGTTCATACTAGTCTTGGCCTAAAAATTAGGCAATGTGCAATTCTCCACAATTTAAAATTAAGTGTAGCCTGTTTTATAAAGATCCTATACAAACTGCCTTCAAAATAGTTTAATACTTAAAAATAGAAGAGGGAGGGACTTGAACAAGGGAAAATAATTATATTTTTGTCTGAAACTACTGTATTTGCTCAAATACAAAACAAGGTTCCCCCCAGTTGGTATGGGGGGGGAGGGGAAGCCACTTGTCTTATAATTGCATACAAAAAATGTTACTAAAATACATTGTTTATCATTAAACTGCTGCCAAAAGCAGCATGTGCTCAGCTATGGAAATCAACTATGAAGTTGATTAAATGCAGACAAATGAGCATGGCTGTAAAACACATGGGCCACGTTAGGTAAACATACTGATGGGAACCTTTTTGTGTGGCCCTTAACAAAAAAAACAAACAACCCAGGAAGTTGTTCCCCTAGGAAGGAACTGATACTGGGCCTAGAGGGACTGTAATACCAAGCCAGCCCTGAAGCCCCCCCCACCCCATCTTAACCAAAAGAATAGGTTAGGGCAGGCCATCAGAATAAGATGTATTGTAGTGCACATTAAATGTAATCCTCCTCACCACTGATTCTTTTCCAAGTCATGGTGAGCCACGTCATTGCATATATTTTGACTTACCTCTTCACTTTTATAGCTGAGATGTGCCTTTTCCCAGTTCCATAGTTTTGTTTCTTTACCAGCCTTAAATGCCTAGCAAACATCAAGAAATTGGACCCCAAGCAGTTCACCCAGAATCCCTCTATTGCCTCCTTCTCTCAGCCTGTTGCATATGCTTAGCATTGCCCCACCCTCCATGAGGTGAAGCCAGACCAGGTTGCTCTGTGCCTCTTCTACATCAAAATTTTTGAAGGATCCCAGGATTTGTGATAAGAACACCTGGTTTCAGTGGGGGGTTAATTAGCACATGGATCCTTTGTGGGGGTATCTGGAGTACACATACATACTGAGCAGTGATGAGCTGTGGGGTCACCATGGCTTGAAAGCTGTTGATTTTGGTGGGGCACAGCCCTATTAACTATGTGGTAAATTGTGAGCCTTTGTTTTTGGACTAATATCATGCATAGTTTGTATCACGTTGCTTCTTGGCTTTTTAGCTCAGATCCATTGTAGTACCTGTTCTGGTAGGGGAGATACTGTGATCACTGATCACCAAGCCAAGATCACTTTAATTGTTATTGTGTAGTTAAGGGTGGAAACTTATCCAATGTACTAAGGGCAGGCCCTCCTATAAGAGTTTACTATAGCCTCTTAGTAGGTAAATCTTGGCTACATGCTTTATTTTTATGGAGATGGGAAATTTCTCCCTAGCTTGCTCCTTTGGCCTTTTGGCTGAGAGCAGGTCAGATCTGGGGACATGCAAACTCCAAGGCCTCTGGGCTTGGGGCCTGCACATCAGATGCCTGCCATGAATTTGGCAGTATCTGAAGCCCTAGGCTTGAAGTCTGGGAGGGAGGATACTTGCTGGTGGTATTACCACTTGGGCTTAATGACTGAGCTCTGCTTAGTCAATAAAATCCAGAACTGATTTGGCAACTTTGGCCTGAGATGCACGGGGGGGAAAAAATTTGTACTATACTTATCTGGCAGGAGAGATGCCATGATGATGCTTTCTGCCCATGTGGCTTTATGTACCTGGCAGGGGAGATCCCCTTCTTCTTGGCCTTTAATGACTTCTTGTAATTGAGGGTAGAGACCTGTCCATTGCACTGTAGGTGGGCACCCCTGAGAGAATCTACTGTAACCTGCCAGTAGGAGGATCTCAGCTGCACAATTCATGGTGATGGTGGATTGCTTTTGGGCTTTCTCTCTAGCTTGCTTCTTCAGCCTGTTGGCTAGGGGCGAGTGAGACTAGGGGGCATCTGAACTCCAAGACCTCTGGGCTTGAGGCTTGTATGTAGAATGTCTGCCATGGATTTGGGATTGTCTAAAGCCCCAGACTGATGTGACTGGGAGGTAGGATACTTGCTGGTGGTAGCACCACACAGACTTGAATGATTGAGCTCCGCTTATTTAAAATTTGGAACTTAATTCAGAGCTGATTTGGCCCTGGAAACAAAATGTTATTTAAAAAGTAAAAGTTTTTACTACATATTCATAGGTTCCCAAGTGCTGCTGAAAAGTGTGTTTATGGAGTTCCTGTGCTAAAACTTGCAGCAGTTCCAAAAAAAAAAAAAAAAGTAACATGCATCAACTCTGGATGAGCTAAGTGCAGGGGTATTTCAGGCAAATTGCTACAGCCATGTTTAATTTCAAGGTAATTGTTTTAAAATTTGTGCCTCACTTTTATGTGCAGGATCTGACAATAAAGAGAGGGTTAAGAAGCTGCCAGGGGGAAGCAGACAGCAAAGGGGCTAGCTGACCCGACAGATTTATTTTCCCTGCTATAGCAGTGGTAGGGGGACAAATAGAAGGCAAGTCTTCAATATTAAGATTCTGTACCTGAAAAATTATAAGGTATCCAGGTTGTAGCCATATTGGTCTAGAGGCAAAAGGAATCAGAACTTGTGGTAGAGGTGATACCTTTTACTAGGACAACTAGATTGATTGATTGGTTTTTCAAAAATCTAGTTGGTCTAATAAAAGATATCACCTCTACCACAAGTTCTGGAAAATTATAACATATTTATAAATTTTCCATATATAGAATCTAATTATTGGAGTCATCTTATAATCAGGGTCATCTTCTATTTGAGTTAATATGGTAATAAAGCCTTGTTTAAAGTAGTTAATTAAAAGAAGCTTATTCCATATGGTTGCTGTTGTAAAACCTTTTTATTGTAATTGTGCTCAGATTATATGAAATGATGAAAAGCATTGTCACAAGATAAATTTTGGGGAATAGAGAGGAGGTTTAATGAGGCTTGCTGGTCAAGTCCAAAACAAAGTTTAATAAAGTGCAGTTTTTTATGATGGGATCCTTTAATGAACAGGGAATTGATAGTTCCTTTGAAAGAAGGTGGTCATGTGTTGTTTGAGAAAATGCTCTTTTGCTCTTTCCCGGGGCTTGACCAGCCAGCTGTCCATTGTGAGGAAGCCGGGATATGGAAAGTAGAAGGAAGAACTGGTGGTAGTAGCTCTGCTTATCCAATGTAAGATAGTTTCCAGGGCCAGAGGAAAGAGATGTGAAGTGTCTTCTCGGTGATGTTCATCAAAAATAGTGAAAAAACATAGAAGACAGCTTCTAGATAGTACTGTTGTCATCCCCAACCACCTAAAATATCAGTTTGGCTTCCCAAATTGCAAGATATTTAAAGCAGTACATTCTAGTTGTATTTTAAGTTTATCGTCTAATTTCTGAGACTTCAGGATAAGCTCATGTCAAGTTTTCAAGGTTTTTCCCTGTAGCCCTAAAGAGCTAGAAATCTACTCCTCATTTAAAATGAAAGGTGTGATCACTTGCTTTCAAAAGCTGGTGTTTTAAATATACAGAAACATCTGATAAAATTGTAGAAATTGGCAACAGTAGGTTAGATAGCATTTGTCTTTGCCATAGAAGGTCTTGTCAGAGAATATTTAGTCATCCAGCTGTTCTAGTAAGCAGCTTGAAACACTAGGGAAAGTTCCATCTTCCAGAACAGTTTTGCTTTCTTACCACTCCTCTGCTCTGGAACTGTCCTTTATCCTTGAGCCCTGCATAATCTGTGTCAAAGTAAGCTGTTAACCTCAGGAGCATGCCCTCAGTCCTTACTTCTAGGATTCTGCATGGTACACTGATTGTGCTTGCATGGATAATGGGGCAGAAGCATGGATACTGTCTACCAGTTATGTTTGTAATATTTTTGAAGTATATGGTTCTGATGATCGTGATGTTGAGTCAACACATCTGTCACTTAAAAAGACAACTGGAATGTACCTCAAAGATCACTTCCAGACTGTAGACAGCCTGTATTAACTCCCTTTGAGGCAACTTTGGCCTAACAGACTTGACCCAATCCATGAACATTTGGTGCTCTTGACAAGGTTACCTCAGTCAGTCTTTGAATGCCAAGCCTTTTTAGCTTTAGTGCAGGTGACAGGCCTCATTTTAAGGCATTTGGTAAGAGGGTGCACTGGACCTAGTGATTGCTGAATTAATATTGCTTCAGGTAGCAGTAAAAGTCCCAGTCTTCTGAAGTGTAGTTTGATGTAGTCTGTTTTGAGAAGAAGTGCCTTAGACTGACATAAGTCTAGGTTTAAGAGAGTCTTCATGAGCGATACTGATTGTGCTCAGTAATATTTTAAGACAGAGTGATGCTCTTGCATATTGTTCTGGACCTTAAAACAGGAAGTTGTGGTTGTGTTTGTTAGTGAGCAATATCTTTTATCTTCCTTCCTCTTTGAGAGTTGAAGTAGAGGAAAACTTTCTGGTTGGTGGAGGGCTGAGATCCAGAGAACATAGTTTTGAATTAGGGTATACCCAAGTTAATGCCAATTGAATAGTAGTAGAACTAAATGACAGTAAATTGGCATGATCACAATATCTGATAGGCTACATATAAAGCTTCCAATAAGCTAGTGCTCTGGGCCCATGCACCTTCTGATATTCTAGAATACAAGCACAGCTAAAAAGCTGCTTAGAGGCCAATGTCACCCAGCCACAAATATCAAGGATACCAACAGGTGAGAAGCTGCGACTTGAAATGCTGCTGTACCAACATCTGTTCAAAGTCCAAGTATAGCTTATGTACCGATCCTGTACATACATTGGGCCATTTCCTCAGCTCCCTTACTTATAGGTATCTTGGCATGGCCAGAGGTTCTACACTACTCCCTTGACTGATTGCTCTTATTTGCTGAATTGGGGCATGCATTGGTGAAGTAGTTGGATATAGCTGAACTCCATAATCCTACAGTGATCTTGGGCCACTGGAAAGACCTCTGTGGAACCAATGTTGTCAAATGGCAGCTTCAGGACTGCTTTTACTTGCACACCTTGTTCCCTAGGTGAAGGTTCTCTTACCACACCCTACTACAGGTGGGATACTTTTAGATCAGGTACAGCAGATGATCTGTCCCAGTGCCTTTTTAAATGTATGTAGTGCAGTACCAAGGAAACCACAAGGATGCATTATAGAGAAAACAAAGGGGAGAAGGGGGCGGCTTTACCTTTACATAAAGAATGTGTATTTAGTCTATACTAGAAGAGTCTGGATGCCTGGAAAAATACCAAGTAAGTCAAGGAAGCTGGGCAATTAAGAGGAAATTATTTGTCTGGCCTTTTGCTGTCACCTGTTAAGCTAAGTGTTTGGCAAGGGGAACTTCTAAGGATTCATCATTTTCACCCCTTGAGTTAAAGGCTGACAGTGCCACTAATCTAAAAATAAATTAAATTTGATTCTTTAAAAATGTCCTCTAAACAAAGTGGAGAGAGAACTAAGTGCTTATGTTCATTTTTCCTCTTAAAATATCTTATTTTTTGGAGTATGGTTGTGGATTAGGCAAAAAACTTTTTTTTTCAGGCCACCTTTTAGCATTTTAAAGAGTCAAGAAGGAAAAAAACTTTCTTCTTTGCATTTCAGTTTTAAGAGTTATTGCTTTTTATTTTTCACTGGCTAAGTGATTGCACCTGGTCCTCTCAAAAGCATCATCAATAATCCATACCCATATTCATAGTTTCTGCTCTGGGAGCACTCCAGTTTTGACTGGCATGTAATTTGTCTGTTCACCTAAGCAAGACTGATGAGGACACTTCTGAGTCCCTGTTTGTCAGGTTTTGTTTGATGTTGAAGGTTCTGCTTACCACCTAGAAAGACCTAAGTAGTCTGGGTTATAGCTCCTTGGATCACTTCTGTTTTGCCTTCCTGTTGGCCCTTGTGCATACACCCTTCAGCTATTAATTCCCAAGAGAAAAAATGGAAGCTGGCAATAAGGCATCCATTAGAAAGAGGTTCTTTAGGATGCAACTTGTCAACAGTCCTCCAGAGTGTAAATTGTGCAGCGTTTTAGA
Source organism: Alligator sinensis (assembly GCF_000455745.1). Lineage (NCBI taxonomy): Eukaryota > Metazoa > Chordata > Crocodylia > Alligatoridae > Alligator > Alligator sinensis. Next base: position 336,542 of record NW_005842522.1, read on the forward strand.
GGGACATGCAGTTTGCATCTTTTCAGATCCAGGCTGATTCATAGGAAATACCAAAACCCTACAGAAGCACAATCTTGTGAAATCTGTCAGTGACACAATAAGGTTCCTTGCTCGTTACTCTTAAGGCATAACACTTTTGTAAAGTATGCCCAAATATTGTCATCTTTGCCATATAAGTAAATCAGTGCAGTTTGTGGCAAGGGAAATACAACAAACACCTTCACTTTTTACAGGTCTTCCCTGGTAGCCTCTGATATACACTGAAAAACAAGGATAGAATTCTGTAGTATTCTAGAGAAATTCCCAGAAAAAGACAAGTTTGTGTATTTCTCCAGGATTTCTTACACCTGTTTAGCTGACTGATTGTTAATTTTGGGATTTCTCCTATAGCTTTAGGATCACTTGTCAGCTGAGGGGAATGAACAGTAAAACAGTAACCCTTACAGCTGTCCAGCTTTTGTAGTTAATTTTATAATCTGATGTGAATGGGTAGTTTGCTCAAGCTAGCCTTCTC
>NW_005842522.1:337086-364167 GCF_000455745.1 Alligator sinensis
AAAAATTCCAAATACTCCAGTTCTTACCTTAAATGGCTCAATAATTAGGCAGGGACAGAGCATGGCTAAATTGCTCACAGCAGGACTGGGCAGCCCCATGTAATACTTATCTTTTCTTTCCTCCTTATAGATATGCGAGAAATCCTTTCTTCCCTTCCCCCCCATCACTCTTCCAATTAAAATAACCTAATATAAAAAACCTAAAGATGTAGTGGTTCGTCCCTGTGTTAAATAGGCAAAAAGTGATCAGAAATGCTCTACAGGGTACTACTTGGAGAGGATTTCCTGATGCAGCTTTTTTTTAGTCCAACTGCTTTGAAGCATGGGAGTGGGTTTTTCTCAGCTTGAGATCTGCAGAAGTAACTGGCCTGTCTGCAGTATGTATCTGAAAGAATTTGTATTCTGAGGTATCATGAGGTTGCTAAGTGGATGGGTTTTCTCTTCCCACCCTTATCTTATGCATAGAATTAAAGGGGTTCAGTGACATGCACTGCTTCTTTTATATAAGGAAAATGTGCTTTCCGTCCATTGCTTCCCTTTGCTAAATTGCAGCAGTTAGGCTAAATCATTCTGATGTGCAATCCTATTATCTAAACACTTGATACATGGTCATTATTTTCAGAGAGGAAGGGGCAAGTGTCTTGTCTTGCTCTTAAGATTATCTAACCTGAAATCTTCTGATGTCACAGAATGTGATTTGAATGAGAATTGATAGTTTGTTTTATTTTGACAGTAGGTTTTTTGGTTTTTTTTATTGAGTTGTCTGTTGGGGCAGGAGTTAACATGCATGTGGCACATGTCAATTTTATTTTCACTCCTTTAGAATGTCTGAGTTGATTGAGAAGGAGACTGAAGAATACCGCAAGGGGGATCCAGACCCGTTTGATGACAGACATCCGGGTGAGGCTTAGTGAACATGTTTTCCAGGTTGCTTGTACTCTGCTCTGTTTCAAAAGATAACTGGTCATTCACATAAAAAAAAAAAAAAAAAAGCTTCAGTCCTTCCACTGCTAATTGAGTCTTGGCATCATTGTTGTTTGTGATAATCTTGTCTTAAAGTTTGTGATCCAGCATTTCTGACTTGTCTATAAGAGTTTGAACTTCTAAGTAGAAATTTGAAGGGCTTCTTCAGAGATTGTGGTGGGCAATGTAGATGTCTGCCTTGGTCTCCGGTTGGTAAAAGAAGTTAGAAATTGCAGTCTACAGATCTTACTGATCCTTTAGTGCAGGGGTAGGCAAGGATTTTTGGTCGGAGTGCTGAAAACCAACCCCCACAGTGCCTACCTTGGAAGGTGCCGGAGTGCTGGCATGCCAGAGAAACAAAATGGAGGCAGGGGGTACAAGGCAGGATGCCCTTTGTGTGCCCTGTGCCCCCCAGCCCTGCTGCCCTGTGCCCCCCAGCCTGGGCTCCTGGCTGGCAACAGCTACCCTGGAGCTGGGGCCGGCTGCAGCAGGGAGGCTGCAAACAGCTGTGCCAGGCTTCAGAGCCTGGCATCAGCTCTGTACTGGCACATGCACCTGTGCTTCGGAGTGGGCAGTGGGGGAGGGGCCTGAGGCAGCACAACCCCGGTCTCTTCCCCGTTCCTGGCATGGAGCTGGTGACTGGGCTCCGGAGCCCAGAGCAACTGTTTGTAGCCAGCCCAGGCTCTGGGCAGCTGCAGCAGGCAGGCTGCAAGTGGCTGTGCTGGACTCCACAGCTCCGGCATCAGCTCCATGCTGGCAGTGACTGCATGGCACCTCGGGCCGGGCTGCGCTGCCCTGCTGCCCTGTTTGGAGCGTCCTGGCTGCAGCTGGCTCCAGCTCTGGGTAGCTGCTGCCCGCCACCGAGCCCGGGCCGCCCCCCGCGCCACAGAGCCTGGGCTGCTCCCAGCAGGAAGCTGGGATGCTGCAAGCCCTGCCTGGGAACAGCCCAGGCTCCAGCAGCTACCCAGAGCTGGGGCTGCCTGTGGCATGCTGAGCAAAATGACCTCGCGTGCCGTGCTCGGCTCGTGAGCCGGGGGTTGCTGACATTTATACTACATGTATAAATGTACATGATTTCTCCCATAACTCTTTTGTTTGAGACTGATCCTGTTACCTGGGGAATCCCACAACAGTTTTGGTATCATACAGCAAGATCTTTACACTTCATTTTTGGACCTAAAGCTTTTTCCTGATTAAATGATAAGCAGAGATCCTGCTCTTCTCTGATTTAAAAACCCCCCCAAATCCCTGTTTTTTCCGTGATTGATTAAAATGAAATGCCACTATACATATAGGTATCAGTTGAACACAATGTTTTATTAATATGTTTACAATTTTAAAGTAATTTGGAAGCCTACTAGTGCCTCAATCATTATAATAAAATACATTTTAAATACCTGTATATTTTGGTGCTTAATTTTGTTCCTTTATCATGGAAAATCAGAGCTCCCCCTGCCCCCTTTGCTCACTAGGATGTGGGTCCAGCTGCAGCTGTCCCCACCTCTGCTTTGTGGCACTGAGTGGTCCTGATGTGCTGGTGCGCTGCCCATGCCTTCGCCCCTCGCTCCCAAGCCATAGCTACCCCAGTCCTGCCAGTGCTCCTCACTCCCAACCTGCAGCCCCCTTAGCTCTGCCAGTGCCCCTCACTCCTGACCCATGTCCTCCTGGACCTGCTGGTTTCTCTGCACTTCCAACCCACAGGTGCCTGGCCCTGCCAGTTCCCCTCTTGCCCCCTAGTCCTAGCCCCAGTGTATGAGGAAGGGGGTTGGTGTGTGGGGCAGGGGTTATGTGAACACGGGTAACGTGTTGGGGTTACAGGTGGTCGGGGGGAGGGGAGCGGGCATGTGCCCCCTCAGATTTCTGTGCCCACAATGGGGTGCAGGGCTGTAGCTGGGCCAGACCAACTCAGGGCATCAGCTGCCTCCACAACCCAGCAGGTCAGACCCAGTGGGGGAAGAAGCGTTGTGCTGTCATGGCTGCCAACGTAGGTGTGACAGTGGCTGCAGTGTGCAGTTGTGCCCCCTGCTGCTGCTGGGCAGGCAGGAGCGCCTCACCTTGGCAGCCACGGCGGCACGGCACTCCTTCCCATACTGGGTCCTGCCCACTAGGTAGCTGAGGCAGTTCCTGCCTGGAGCTGTTTCAGCCCAGTTGCAGCCTCTTGCGGGCACAGAAATCTGGGGAGCTTCCTGCCATTATCTGCGCTCCTCCACCCTACCTTCCCACATGTCACCTGTGCCCTGCCCACCCTCATAGACTTACCTGGAGGGAACTGTGGGAACTGCTCTCCACTACACTGCCTTGCTACCATGTACATGTGTGCATGCGTACGTGCATGTGGCGCCCCCTGCGTCTTGCTCCTTACAGCCCCTTGCAAGCTGGAATTCTGCCAGCCTGCAAGGGGAAACCCACCATTTTCTGGGTTTTTCCCTTTTAAAAGAGAACCCATGTTTTTCTGCAGCAAATGGAAAACCCCGATCCCTGATAAGTCCATAAGAGTTTGGGAAATGAATATATCCTGTCATTGTAATACTTTGTTAACTTAAATACAGGACACTTGAATGATTGGCTGAACTCCTTTGTTCTTTATCAGGTCGAGCAGATCCGGAGTGTATGCTGGGTCACTTGCTGAGAATACTTTTCAAAAACGATGACTTCATGAATGCGGTGGGTTTATCCTGAAAACTGTAATTGATGATACTTAACTGTTTCTTTTAATGGTTTAATGACCTTGTTCTTGTTGTCTACACAGAGTTATGGTTTGCTTCTTAGCTTCAGTCTATGCTATTGTTATGCCAACATAAAGAACATTTCTTTTAAACATCAGTTTTAAAATTGGGTTAAATATGGCTTGCCTGTCATTGTTGAAATGTCAGGAGGGGGGACTTGTCATTGCAAACCAGCATAGTTCCCCAAAAACTTATTAATAAAAAATGGGGTTATGTCTGGTGATAATTAGCCAGGCAAACAGTGGGAACAGTCTTTAATACCAGTTTAAAGCCATGCCATGCAATAATTATAACTGTAGCCTTTGCTTGTGGATGCTTTTAAATATTGGACTGTCTTTAGGAGCTGGGTGAGTTATAAGAACTGAGCAGTGGGTGAGAGCCAGAAGTTGCTGGCTATTTTCCTGCACTGCTGCACTTTCTAATATTAAATGATGCTTATCAGTCATGATTGGGTTGTATTGTATTAGGCCCCATATAAAAATATATTAATACGCAGACCCTACCAACTGCTTGAATTTCCTTGCCCTAGACTAAATGGCAGCCAAAGAAGGATACAATTAACTAAGTTTGTTGTTTTTTTTCTATTGAATTTTTAAAATAAATCTCCAATTGTTTTCTGTCTCTGCAAGTTCCTATTAATTAACTGACTGGATCAGTAAAAGTCTGTTAAAGATGGGCATTCTGTCAGTGGAGGTATTTAGAGGGGTTTATTTTTCTGACAATGAAATGTCTTGCTTTCACATCTGTTCTGATGCATTAGGGGGAAAGGTCACCAGACAGTTGGCTGTGCTCTGTAAGGTGTAGGCCAAGAGCTTACTTGCTGACATGACTACTGGTATCTTTTCTTTTAGTTCTGTGCTCTATGATCTTGTAAAAATCCATATGGATTTTGCTAACTTGTATAGTTTTGAGGCAGAATTAAATTTCAGGCTAATTTTGTTCTTGATCATTTTCCCCAAGCTCGTGAACGCTTACGTCATGACAAGCAGGGAGCCCCCATTAAACACTGCTGCTTGTCGTCTCCTTCTGGACATCATGCCAGGACTGGAAACTGCTGTCGTATTTCAGGAAAAGGTATTGTATGTAGTAAGTTGAAATTATATGCTTGGTTATGTTCTAACACTTGGTTGTATTCTAACACCTCCCATTCTTGTTTTGGACAAGTCTATATAAACAGAAGATAAGTCCCTCATTTCTGCAGTACCACTCTCTTCAGTTTTATTAATAATTTAATAAATAATTTAATGTAATATTAATAATTTTGTTAGTATTACTTATATGAAACCCAGCTGTTTTAGATATGATGAAAACTGACTTGCCTACCCCTGTAACAGGATCAAGAACCAAAAAAAGTCCGCCTTGGGGAAGCTTTGCAGCCCTGATGTTTTGGATATATGTTTTTTGTAGATCTGAACAGGAATCCGCAGCGTTCATAAAAATTTTAAGTTTTGAAAACTGAGATTAATGGGGCAGTAACACTGCTATATTTAGGTAGTGATCAACCTTCTGCATAGTGGGCATTTTTTTCAGATGGTCAAGAATTCACATTTTTTACTTGAATCATTTTTCAAATTGCAGTGCCTCCTGAGGATCTGTGGTACTGTTCATGATTCCATTTGAGGTGGTTTCAACAAGGGGTTCTTGAGGTACAGCCCTCTGGGGTGGAAAAATAAAACAATAATGAAAAACTGACCTCAGCATTTTATGGTTCATTTGAGAAGTTATGGCTACCTCATTTTGCACAAATTTGTACATGCTCTCTGCTCAGATGTCAAGCTCCATTTTTGTTCTTCATAAAACTTGTATTAATCCTGCATATAACTTGAATTTTAGGAAAAACAACTTCTTCCCTAAGCATAAATTAAAAACTACAACTGAAGTCCCTTGAACTGCTGTCACCCTTAAAAAGTTGCACAGGAGAATCAAATTTCAAGAAAAGACTTGAGGGCTTAGGTGCCCTAAAAATACTAAAATAGCCTCCTCTGTGCCAATCATAGCTTTGCCCGAGTCTCACCATACTGTCTTCAGCCTAAAATTTCATGTTGATACATATCAAGATAAATTTATTTACAAATGTATTTATACCATTGTTAAGTACAGGTATCAGCTCACATTTGACCTCTATCAAAACACAAATCAGCTGAATGTACCTTGCTTACACTTTTAGAAGAATAAAATGCATTGTTGTCTTTTACGTTGTACCATCTGACTTCTTTAGTTTAGTACTTGAAATGTTCAGAATCACCAGTTTTCTCCAAATAATACATATACACTTCTTTGCTTTAAAAAATTAAAGCCTAAAATGGAAAACTTACGCACTGTTGAAATGTGTCCATTTCTTCATGGTTCCCTGCCAGCTCAGTCTGGAGGCTGTTTCCTGAGTCTGCATGAAATGTCCAAGAGCTGGGGATAACTTCAAAGGTCTCTGTTCCCTGAAGTTAGCCAGATATCTGGAAGCCTCAACTTGACACAGGGCTCTTGAGGCTTTTGAGCCCTTAGCTTCAAGATAGAGGAGCAGACCAGGGAGATCCCTAGGGTAGTTGTGCGACTGTGGTCACTCTCCATCCAGTCTGATATAGCTACCTCAGTGCCATCATGATGGAGCAGATAACTCTGCATGGCATCCTTAAGGGTCAGTGTTTGGCCTTGAAGGGTACCACAGAGTCATCTGCTCTGTATAACAATAACTGATAGTTTCACTTATTGGCTGAACCTGCATTTGAATACAGTGTGGGTTTTTTTGTTTAATGGATCTTTTTAAGGAAAAATGTTGACTTACAATTAGGGGTGCACTGATAGAGATTTTTGGGGCTGATACTGATATCTGATTTTTAAGGAGGCATATTGGCAGATATCAATCTGATTTCTGGTACAGTGTGGAGAGCTTGCTCCAGCTGGGAAGTCTGTTGTGGTGGAAGGGGAGAGGGGAGGGAAGTGGTGTGGTGAGGGAGGGGGCAGGGGTAGGCGCTGCCCAGCCGGAGTAGGGTGGGACAGACCCGCGGCTCGTGGGGGGGCGGTTCCCGCTGCTGCATGCACCTGGGAGGACATTTGCTTTGAGGGGGGGAAGCATATGCCCCCTGGATCTCGGAGGGGCGGGGCAGGCGGTCTGAAGCTGGAGCTGCACTGGGCTCTTCTCACCGGGGCCTGGGTTTGGGGTGGGGACAATAGAGGGGGCTGCAGACACCCCAAATTTTGCTGTAGGCCTGCTCCCAGCGCCGCCACATGCCTGGCACAGCCCCAGCTCATCCCAGCGCATGAGGGAAAGTGGGGATTGAGCCAGGAAGATCTGGGGCTGCAATGGACGTGCAGTGGCGGTGGCACTGGGAGGGAGCTACGGCGAAATCTGGGGTGACTGCAGTCCCCTCCATAGCTGCTGTCCTGAGCCCATGCCCCAGAGAGAAGAGCCCAGTGCAGCTGCAGCACGCGCTGCGCAGATTGGGGGGCACACTCACCCTGTGCCATCCTGGGGTGCAAGCGACGGCGGGAGCTGCCCTCCCCCAGCCCCCTGATGAGCTGTGGCTCTGTCCTGAGCCCTGCCTCAGCTGGGCAGCGCCTGCCCCTGCCCCCTCCTTCATCGTAGGTGTTGATCTGCATCCCCCATACCCCTTCCCTCCCCTTCTACCACAGCAGACTTACTAGCTGGAGCCAGCTTTGCACACTGCTGGGCTCTGCTCCTTGTTGCCTGAGTGCTGCGCTGTGGCTGTGTGCACAGGCATTTATCGGCCAAATGCACGGGCATTTATCGGCCAAATTATTGGCCCCATCGGACTGATTTTCCGATGCAGCGAATTTTCTTTATATCTGTACCGATCTAATATCAGATCAATGTATTGGTGCATCTCTACTTACAATGTGACAATATAGTAAATATATTATCAGTACTACTTAAAAAGGAATGGAAATTTCTCAAGGCTAAAGTTTGTCTTCTCTACAGAAAATGTGTACAATTGGCATTATGTAGTTCTCAAACTGAAAGAACATGGAAAGGTGAATTGCCAGTTTTCTGTCTCAGCTCTTGCATGTTGTGGGCAACATCACTGTTTTTGAAAGTTTCTACAAAATGGATGTTTCAGCAGTATTGGTCTTTCCAGATCTTCCATTGTTATTGAGAGTTGAAACTTCTGGCCACATTGCCTGATAAAAGATGCACATAAGTTCTTGAGCAGCAGACCATAGCAAACATACAATTTTAATTTTAGGGGATTTTATAGTTTGCAGGCATGTTACTACTACAGGAGTCAGTACTGGCATTTTAACTGTTGATGTGGTAAAGAATTTACTGATTTTTGTTTGTTAGTCTATACTTAACATGCCCATGCAATTTGCCTACATAATGAGAATCATATTTTTATTAGTTCTCTGAAAGGAAATTCCCCATGTGTAAACAACACTATAGTCTGTACGTAAGTCTCCTGGCTAAAATGGTTCCTTTCTGAAGTGTTTCTAACATTTCAGATGTTACATTTGTCTACACCTTCCATGTGGATTGGTTTATTCCATTATATGACAGGGTTCTGATTATTTGTGGAGTAACCTAGCCCTCTAGTGGTCAAAGTGGTGTTTTAAGAGCCATCAAATTCAGGACCTACTTAATTTGCCATTTTGTGGATTTTATGGAAACCACAAAATCAGCAATTGTCCATAAAATCACTTAAAACAAACAAACAAACAAACAAACTTAAAAATAAAATGTTGGCTCCCTAGCGCAGCCAGTGATCCTCACTACGTTGCAGCCTATTCAGGATGGGAAGGCACTGGCTGGTGGAAGCACAAAGGGCAGCCTGAGCAGCCAAGATGGTGGCTGCTCCCTTATCCCACCCCACCCCAGGGCCTCTCCACCATTCAGTAGCGAGGGGCAGGGCTGCACGAAGGTCAGTCAGCAGCCCTATGAAATCGGCTTTTCGTGCCATAACCAAGCTGCGAAAGTTCCCTTGTCTGGCCATGAATTGAGTAGGTTCCTAATCATGTTTGGAATCATTTAAAAATAGGTTAAAAGCATTTAAAGTAGAAAAATGAAAGGGCTAAAACCAATTGTGTTCTATAAAATTTGCTAAGTAAAAACTAGATGACATTTTAAAAATGTATACTCCTTTTTAAATCTTTGAGGCAAACTGGTGGCCCTCCTTTCTCTGAAACAGGTGGCTAATTATCATTATTTTATTGTTTTGGGTTGAATTTCTTTCTCTTACTACATTTGTAATGGATACTATCCCTAGACTGGCACCATGCTAGACAAACATTTTTTATTCTTGTGGGCAGTCAGTGACAGCCGTTGTTTAAATAGAAAAGCAGGACCTTGTACTTTGATCTTTTACCTTGTAACTGATGTTTTTTCTAATTTGGCAGCTAAATGTGGATGTTCAATACATTGTTCAAAAGCAACTAAGTTTATACTCGTTTTTAAAAAAAAAGAATTCTCTGTAATGGTTGGTATACTTCCATGTGTTTTTTGTTGCCCAAAATCATTCTGGGCTTAGAATCAGATTGGGAATTCCTTATTTTCAGTGGGGAGCAGTTGCTAGCATAAATTTTTCTGTTGACTTCTGGAGGATTTTTTGTTAAGGGTGTCCACAGTCTGGCCATAGTGCAGGAGCAGGCAAAATATGGCCCGTGGGCCACATTCAGCCCACCAGGCCATTCTAGGCAACCTGCAGGGCCTCACCAAAAAACAATTATAGTTTCATAGTTGGTAGGATCGGAAGGGACCTAAGCAGATCGTTAAGTCCGACTCCCTGCCATGGGCAGGAAAGGATGCTGGGGTCAAACAACCGTGGCTAGGTGGCTGTCTAGCCTCCTTTTGAAGACCCCCAGGGTAGGGATGAGCACCACTTCCTTTGGAAGTTGGTTCCAGCTCCTAGCTGCCCTGATTGTGAAGTAGTGCTTCCTGATGTCTAGTCTGAACCTACTCTCAGTCAACTTAGGGCTGTTATTCCTTGTTACTCCCGGTAGTGCTTGGGGGAACAGGGACTCTCCCATTGTCTGCTGATCCCCCTTGGCTAGTTTATAGCTGGCCACCAGATCCCTTCTCAGCCTTCTTTGTGGAGGCTGAATAGGTTCCGCTCCCGTATCCTCTCCTCATAGGGCCTACCCTGCTGCCCCCTGATCATGTGAGTGGCCCTCCTCTGGACCCTCTCGATGCAATCCACATCCCTCCTGAAATGTGGCGCCCAGAAAAAAAAAATTATTACGAGCCTGTGGCTGCCCCTTTGAAAGCCAGTGGGAGGCAGGCTTTCAGAGGTTGCACGCTGTTGGGGCTGGGGGGACAACGACTTTGTGCTTCCACGTCCATGGAGCTTCCAGCACTCCGTCTGGGAAGCCCCATGTAGAGGCACTGAGCATGATGGTGTGCAACTGGATAGCTGGTGAGTGGGGAGGGCAGATTTTGCCTGCAGAGTGGGGTTGGGGATGGGTGGGGGTGAGGTTTGTGAGTGGGGGTGGGCTTCCTGCCATGGTGCACAGCCCCTGTCACCAGCGGCAACAGCAGGTAGTGGGCACTCAGTGCTCCTGGCCTGCTGCAGGCAGAACCCCCTGGCAGCATGTGGCTCCAGGTGAATCTCAGGAGTTGCATGTGGTGGCATGGAGCCTGCCTGGCCTGCTGGCGCGCACCTTCGAGCCAGACCAAGCTTGCTACATTGCAGCACGTGGGGCTCTTGGCACTGCAGGCAGGAGTCATGTGCCTTTGGGCCTGGCTGGGATGTGCCTCCATGTGGGGCTTTCAGCACTCCAGCGGGGAGCTGCACGTGGTGGCACAGAGCCCGCCTGGCCCGATGGCACACAACTCCCTGTAGCTCCTGGTTCATGTACCTTTGGGCTGGGCTGGCTCCATCCCTCAATGTGTGGCTCCCTGCTGGAGTGCTGGAAGCCCCACGTGGAGGCATGGAGCCGGCCCAGCCCAACGGTGCCTGGCTCCTGCCTGTAGTGCTTGGAGCCCCACATGCTGGCATGGAGCCAACCTGGTGTGGTTCGAAGGCATGCACCAGTGGGCTGGACCGGCTCTGTGCCACCATGTGCAGCTCCCAGGATTCAGGCAGAGTGGCATGCCGCAGTGGGGGCTCTGCCTGCTGTGGACCTGCAGTGCCCCGAGGGCTTGCTGCTGCTACTATTGCTGCTGGCAGCAGTGCTGTGTCCTGGGAGGGGCCCCCCACCCCCCCCCCCCCCCTCCCCGTGCTGCATCACTGCCGCTGGCCGCACACCTCCTCCTCCCCCACAGACCTCACACTCTCCCCCACAAATCCCACCCCCAACCGCACCCCCCCCAACATGCAAGAGTAAGACTTTATTTTGAGCTATTATGCAATCACCTCTATATACACTATGGAAACGCATGTAAATCAGGACAAAAATATAATTTGTGGTTGGGTTTTTTTTGGTTGCAAGTTGGCAAACCCCCCTTCCAAAAGAAGGGGTGGGGGGGGCAATGGGGACTTCCAGTAGCAAAGGCCAGGGGTTAGGGGTGGGACTTCTGGTCCCAAGGTGATGACCGTGTAGCAGAGCTCCTGTCAAGGGCAGGGCTACCTTTGCAGCCCTTGACAGCTAACCAAAAGTTAAGTGGCCCTCTGGTCAAAATTATTGCCCACCCCTGCCATAGTGATTAATGAAACTTCTAACTGAAGTTAAGCACACTTGGTCCAATTCTGCTTCATTACATCACTGCAAATCCAAATTATCACCTCCTGAAGTGAGTTGGAATGATTTGGGCTTTTGCCAGTGTGATTGAGAAGAAAATTTGATTGAATAGTCTATGTGAGCCCATAGAGTTTTGCAGGGTAGGTTTGATTTAAATCAAATAGATTTAAAGAAACCTCTATTTAATCATTGTTTTCTATAAAAAGTGCATTCTTGTTATTTAAAATAATCCTAAACAGGGTCTCTTTTACAGCCTGGCAAGCCTGCTGCCATGATAGGTTTTTCTTTCTACCATATCATTCCCTCACTAGATCTCAAATCAATGGAGAGGCTATACTCAGAAACTTATCCCTCAAGTCTTTTGAAATATTCTGCTCAAAATGTTTCTCTCTTGTTTCTACTGCCCCTTCCCCCCGGCATTTTTCTCCAGATTCCTTCTCCTTGCCCAGATCTACTGTGCCCCCAACAATCCTCTATTCATTTAACTTCTTGAAACTTTGCAATTTTAGGAAGTGGTAAGGGCTTGATTGTGTGTACACAAACTTGCAGAGAGACAAGAGGGCTAATGGGTAGGTAATCAGGTCTGTTATCTCTCGCCTCCCATATAGTGCTGTTAACAAGGATGTTATCTCTTGAGAGACAAATCCACAGTTTGAGAACAAACTAAGCATCACAGAGATGCTTAATGGGATCTTCTAGACTGAGCACTGAGTCCCATTGGGTAGAGTGGTTTTCTTTAATCTTTACTAATCTATAGAGGAGCCCCTGGGAACCCTGTAAGATTGGGTTCCTAATATAGTGCATGGGCTGTTGTGACCTTACTTATAAAACTTTTCTAAAGAAGTTGCATGAATATATTGTCTCAAATAGTATATAATTAGACATTTTAATCCTTATTCCCATGATGATAATCTTTGAGCTCTAACCTATCTTAAATCAAAACTATTTTTATATAGGGCTTTTTTAAAAAAGCATTTCAACAAAAAAAAAATTAAAACAAAATCCATTAAAAAAAAATGTTGATTTTTATCCACCCTGCAGTTTTGGTGCTTTCCAGACCTTAAGCCAAAAGAATGCTTTGTTAGATTCTTCATGCATATAAATCCTTCTCTAAAATCTTTGATGCCTGAATATCGTTAGTATATAACTTGAATAGTTAAAATTTGCAATTTGGTTTAATATCTTAATCTCCCAAATGATCTTAATCAAGAGAAAAGGATGATTTATTTAGGTGGGGTAGAGAGGACTGGCTTTGGGAAGTAGAGCAGAGCAGACAAGAAGGAAATTCAAGCATCTATCTAAATTGCTTTTTGCTGTCTTTGCTCTAGGAAGGTATAGTTGAAAATCTCTTTAAGTGGGCACGAGAAGCTGATCAGCCATTGCGGACATATGCAACTGGGCTGCTAGGAGGTGCTATGGAAAACCAAGATATTGCTGCCAACTACAGGGATGAGAACTCGCAATTGGTAATGTCTTCATGAAACACTTAACTTTTCTGAAGGGTTTTGAGCAGGGGCGGGCAAAATGTGGCCTGCGGGCCAGATGCAGCCTGCCAGGCCATTCTATCTGGCCCATGGGACCCCTAGAAAATTTAGAAAATTAATATTTATCTGCCCCTGGCTGCCTGTCATGCGGCGCTCGATGGCTTGCCAAAACTCAGTAAGTGGCCCTCTGCCTGAAATAATTGCCCACCCCTGGTTTAAAGTGAAGAATCCTTTCTTGTTTGCCTGCCATTGCTGATATTCATCAGCTGTTTTGTTGGCTTAGTTGCTCTAATTGCAAAACTTGCAAGAGTAAATAGCCTGTGCTACATACTCTCTCTTCCCAAGTGTATATTTATTGATGGTTTATTTTCTTACCTGATATTTTGTGGGTCGTGTTTTCAAAAGTGCTGAAGGACACAAAGAATACAAATAAATTTTTATGTGATTTGTGCTCCTATCTTTAAGTGCATTTTAAATTTCCACTCAATTCATAACTATTATATGCAAAAGCTCACATATGGGACAGAGACTTTGAAATGAAGGTCAATAATAAATCACTTTAATATAAACTAATTTGTTTTGTATATGCATACTCTTAGTTTTGTTTTTTTATCTCAGCTATCAACAAATAAACAAGATAATTTAAGTCCACTTGGGATGAATAATATTCACTCTCATTTGTTAGCCTTCAAATAGAAAGGCTTTGGCATCCTGAGGTTTAAATTTTGGAGGTAGGCCAGCGTTTGAGCCCGAATGATTACCATAACATTCATGATGCCTTATTGTAAGGGGTTTGTATGGTAAATGTGAAAAGACTTAAAAATCTGGTGGGTTTTTTTAATATTGTCCAGTCATAGGAACCGGCTGCATGTGCTATTTTGTAGCTGCCTGAAGACTGGGCATGCTCATGTTTGCCTCTTTGCTTAATAGGTGGCTTTGGTGCTTCGTCGGCTTCGAGAGCTGCAAGTTAATGAAATGACTACGAAGCAGGAAAACAAACGTCCCAGTCCTCGGAAATTGCCTTCTGACCCTCTGTTGCCACTGGATGAAGAGGCTGTGGACATGGACTATGGAGAGATGGCAGTAGATGGGGAACAGGAGGAAGTTGCTGGGGATATGGAGATCTCTTTTCATCTTGATTCAAGCCACAAGACCAGTAGTCGAGTGAACTCTGCTACAAAGCTTGAGGATGGGGGACTGAGGAAAAGCAAATCAGGGAAACAGCATGAAAAAGACAGCTTTCGAAAGGCCAAGCAAAAGCTGGGTTTCTCTGCTTCAGAACCAGAGCGGATGTTTGTGGAACTGTCCAACAGCAGCTGGTCAGAGATGTCTCCATGGGTGATTGGCACTAACTATACACTTTACCCTTTGACTCCTGCCATAGAGCAGAGACTAATTCTTCAATACCTGACGCCACTGGGAGAGTACCAAGAGGTGAGCAGATGGGGAGGAGAAACAGAATATGCTTAAGGTCTTCTATTGAAATTGTTGTATTTGGAAATGATCCGAGTGTCATGGTACCAATATGGATCCCTGAATCCTTTATGAGATGAATTTCTCCCTGACATTGTGGGAAATCTGAATAAAAATGATGACGAGACCAGAAAGCAATGCAGTCTTGCATTTTGCACTGGGTAGCAGACTCCTGGATCGTGTTTAAGTTCTGAAATCCAAGTAATTTGTTGTGTCGCTTAAGGCAAATCACTTAACTTGAGAGAGAGAAAGCTTTCCTTTTCGTAAAACAGGTCTTAACACCCTGGCTTTCGAGATGATCTAAGGCAGTGGTTCTCAACTTTTTTGCACCAGGACCCACTGGTAAACATCAATGGCCAGTCTTGACCCAGTGCCCCTCACTCCCGACCCACTGCCCCTCACCTGCAGTCCCTAGCCACACAGTGTGGGTATAGGGGGCATGGGGAGCCCCAAGCAGCCCCTTGCAGGCTGGAACTCTGCCAGTCTGCAAGGGAAAAGCCATGGTTTCCCACGTTTTTCTCCTTTAAAAGAGACTCCATTTTTTAATTTTGTTGATCCATTTTTAAAGTTTGTTTGTGACCCTTTCATATATTCTTGTGACCCACTTTTGAGTCGTGAACCATGGGTTGAGAAATGCTGATCTAAGGAATAGTGCAAAGTGTTAAAGTGTAATCTTTGCGTGACCTCTGCAGTTATCCTAGTTAGTTGGAGTTAGCTTCATTCATGTTACAGACTCTTTTCAAAGCTGGAAAAGGGACTTTTTTGATGTTGTTAGCTGGACAAAACAGGAGCAGCCTTATTGGATTAGCAGGGCACCCGTTTAGCACTGGTCTGTAAACAGGCTGTATCTTTCCATAACAAACTTCCCCTGAAGGGTTTAACTTTGATCTGAGAGAGTGATTCTGTGTTGCTGTATTCTTTATGGTACAGCCTACATGTGTGCACATGTGCACCTTGCTTCTGAGAGAATCAGAGGAACTGTCAGACTGTAATCCATTAATATTGCTGCATGGCTGAATGGATCATTTAATCTGTCAGCAAGCATATATAACATGTGAATTAATGGTGTTAAAACTATTGCACACAGAATTATACATAGGGTTTTTGGTTTTCTTGCCCTGCTCTCCTGTTTTTTCTGTTCAGTCGTTGGGTAGTTGTCTTTGCACAGATGGAAAATGGAACCTATCGCCAGGGTGTTCCCTGTGTGGACATGCCATAGCTGCACTTGAAGGACTGTCTTAAGATTTCCGTGTGGCAGCTGTCACGCAACTTGCTGCAATCAGCAGATGTATTACAAGAGGTCTGTTAACCTTTATTGCTTCCTATGG
Organism: Alligator sinensis; assembly: GCF_000455745.1. NCBI lineage: Eukaryota > Metazoa > Chordata > Crocodylia > Alligatoridae > Alligator > Alligator sinensis. The sequence continues at coordinate 352,687 of NW_005842522.1, forward strand.
ATGGAGCTGGTTACCTCTGACCTCTCATAACAGGTATCTTCTAATAAGGGAAAATTGGGGTTGGGGAAAGTAAAAACCAAAAAGGCCTCTGAAATTCTGTCAACCATTGAGCAAGTTTCTCAACTCTTTGTTCTCAGCTGCTGCCCATCTTCATGCAACTTGGATCAAGAGAGCTAATGATGTACTACATTGACCTGAAACGAACCAATGATGTACTGCTCACTTTTGAAGCCCTCAAGGTAAATTATCTTCAATGTGAAGTGGTTGCTTGTTAATTTCTGGTAATATCGGGCTGCCTGTTTGCTAGTGCATGCCACAGACTGTTGAGGCGAACCCTCATGTTCTTCAGTAAAGAGGGCTCATGTTTCCTGTTGGCTAGTCTGGGACTGGAAATTGAATTGGATACTTCCTTGACCTGAGGTGAAAGGACAAAAAAAGCAGTGATTGTGGAAAAAACTGCTCAGAATAAATGGAGACTGAGGCTGTTGGTGGGAATGAACGTCAAGTACTGTTTCTATTCCTGGCTCTACTGCTAACTTGCTATGTAATGTTGAACAAAGCTTGAGCATGGGGCTGGCGCTGGTGGAAGTGTGGAGCCCGTGCCCGGGGGGCAGTGGCAACATAGAGCTCGGGTGGGCAGAGGGTGAGGGGGTGTTGGGACACCCCCCCATGGTGCGCAGCCCCGGCAGGCAGCGGTGGCAACAGCAGCATCAAAGGCAGGGGTGCTCAGGGCACTCGTGCCTGGCACAAACACTGCTGGGCAGTGCATGGCTCCAGCCAGTGCTGAACATGGATATGGGGTGCAGCCCAGCCAGGCTGCCTCTATTGTGGGCGCTCCCCACCACGCATGCACAGCCTCTGCATTTGTGTAGCACTGGAGGCAAGCCAGCTGTGCTAGAGCCAGCTGCTTTCCTTGTCCCATGCTGAGCAGGTCCCTGGACTCCACTGGAAGTGATGGGGCTGTGCCCCTTGCCCCTATGTTCTGCACTGGCCCGAGCTGTGCACTGCCAGGCATGAGCACCCCAAGTGCCCCCCACTTGCTGTTGCTGCTGTGCCATAGGGGGGTGTGGGGGGCATACCCCCCACCCTCCCTCATGCCCCACAAATGCCACACACCCACACATTGTCCTGATAACCTCCACACCCCCCTGCACAATGCACAAGACTTAAGAATTTATTCTTGTTATTATGCAGTCACCTCTATATACAGTATGCAAACACAAATCATGACACACACATTTTTCTTGATAAAATTAAAATGTTATAGTAGGTATTTGATTTTTAGTGTATGATTTGATTTTTTTTTTTCTGGTTCTAAGACGGCAACCCCGCTCTCAAAAGGAGTGTTTTCGGTACAGGGCAAGGGGAGGGACTTCTGGTGGCAAAGATATGGGGAGGGACTTCTGGTCCCAAGGGGAGGGACTTCTGGTCCTGAGATGGCAACCAGGGGGTAAGGGGTGGGACTTCTGGTCCTAAGATGGCAACCAGGGGTGGGGCACCTGTCAAGGGGCAGGGCTTCCCATGCAACCCTTGACAGCTCACCAAACCTCATTAAGCAGCCCTCCACCCAAAACAATAGCCCACCCCTGGAATAGAGAAACATAGGCTTCCGAAGTGAGGTATGTTATCACCATATGGAAAAAGTGTTATCTTAATGAAAAATTTAGTCTTTGGACATTGTCATGACAGCAAACCTTTCTGCTTCCTGAAGAAGGGACTCCTTGCAAAGAGGGCTTTTCTGCTTCCTCCATCCACCTTGGCTCCAGCCCTTCCCTCCATCCCTGCTGTGCTGGGCTGGCATTGCTGGATTGCTTTGTTGCTTGTAACTTGAAGGGCCTCAGCAAAGGATATCTTAGCACAGGGGTTTTTAACCTTTTTGGGTCAGTGTACCCCTGGCGGCCAGTCAAGAAGGCATGAGTTCCCCAGCGGCCAGATGAGCGGTGGGGGCCACCTATTGGGGGGGTGGGGAGGGTGGCAGCACCTGGTGCTGAGTACCCGCAGAGGCCATCCCAATACTCCCATGGGTATGCATACCCTGGTTGAAAACCCCTGCCTTAGCAAAAGCTTCAGCAGTGTCAGTGCAGGATTCTGAAATGTATGCAATTTATAATTGCATGAGAGTTTTGACAGTTGGATCTGCTGATATAATTGATACAAAAGCATGTACAGTGAATAGGTTAAATCCTATACTTTGTCCAAGGTGTGCCAGGGGGAACTGAAGGAAGGAGACATCATTTTTTTGCTACTTCCCTGCATAACAAGCAGGGCAGGTTCTTTCATAAGTGGCAGTGAATGAATAAATTTTGCAGTAACCCTCTCTCTCTCTCTCTCTCCCCTTAGCATTTGGCATCATTGCTGCTGCACAACAAGTTTGCAACAGAATTTGTTGCTCATGGAGGAGTGCAGAAGCTGCTAGAGATTCCTCGTCCTTCCATGGCAGCCACAGGGGTCTCAATGTGCTTATACTATTTGTCCTACAATCAGGATGCCATGGAGAGGGTAAGAGTTTCTCTTAATAGGGTCGAAGTGATTGGTAGAGCATTGAATTCTGTCTCCTGGAGGTTCAAACGATGAATAAGTAGTACAAAGGTGGAATTGAAAAGCAAACTGCTGTTTGAAGCAAATAGCCTGCGCAGCAAAGTAAAGTGATGGGATCTGTACATTGATACTTTGGAGGGTGTTTGTGTTTAGGGGAAATGTAGCTGGGGATTTAGAAATAATTTTGGAAGTAAATTCCCTTTTCAGGGCTTTGAAACACTGTCCTGTTTACAAAAATGCAGATAAAAAAAAAGGTCAAATTCACTATCACCTCCTCTGCAGCTGATGACCATTCCTTTTCGGGGGTGGTTTTTCCATGTAAGAACCAGGCATGGATAGCTGCTCTGATTGTACAGTCCAGTAGCAGAGTCGCTAATACCTCCCAATGCACACTAAACCTGCAGCAGAGGGCTAATAAAGGTATGGACAAACATCATGGTTTGTATTATTTAAGAGGTCAGACTAGACTATCGTAGCACTCCCTTTTTATTTTTCCAATCTGTGACATTTTAAACAGGGTAGTTAAGGAAGGACACTAAGATGTGGGGAGAAGTGGGCACACTGGAGGAGAGGGACAGGCTGCAACTAGATCTGGACAGGTTACAGGGGTGGGTGGATGAGAACAGGATGGGCTTCAATACTGACAAGTGCAGGGTGTTGCGCCTCGGGAGGAAGAACCAGCAGCATACCTACAGGCTGGTGAACTCCCTTCTAGTCAGCCCAGAGGCAGAAAAGGATCTTGGAGTCATTGATTCCGAAGTGAACATGGGCTGCAAATGTGGGGACGCGGTCAGGAAGGCTAACCGCACCTTGTCATGCATCCACAGATGCATCACGAGCAGGTCCAAGGAAGTGATCCTCCCCCTCTATGCAACACTGGTCAGGCCACAGCTGGAGTACTGCGTCCAGTTCTGGGTGCCGCACTTCAGGAGGGATGAGGCCAGCATCGAGAGGGTCCAGAGGAGGGCCACTCACATGATCAGGGTGCAGCAAGGCAGGCCCTATGAGCGGAGGCTACAGGACCTGAACGTGTTCAGCCTCTACAAGAGAAGGCTGAGAGGGGATCTGGTGACTGTCTACAAACTGGCCAAGGGGGACCAGCAGGCTATGGGAGAGTCCCTGTTCCTCTGAGCCCTACCGGGAGTAGTAAGGAATAACGACCATAAGTTGACTGAGAGTAGATTCAGGCTAGATATCAGGAGGCACTACTTCAGAGTCAGGACGGCTAGGATCTGGAACCAACTTCCAAGGGAAGTGGTACTCACACCTACCCTGGGGGTCTTCAAAAAGAGGCTAGATAATTACTTAGCCAGGGTCATTTGACCCCAGCATTCTTTTCTGTCCATGGCAGGGGCTCAGACTTGATGATTTGCTTAGGTCCCTTCTGACCCTACCAACTATGAAACTAAGATTACAGTTTCCTGTGTGATATTTTTACAGAGATATGAAAACCAGAAGTTTCCCAATACTTCCTCCTGCCTGATTGTTAGCGATCCTTAAATTCTTTCTTAGTGGCTATCATCTTTTGTTCATTTTAGGCAAGTTATTGTGGTATGCTGCAGTTGTCATGCTTTCAGAATGACTGGGTGTGTGCTTTCTGGTCATGCCACTTTATTTTTATGACTTCTTTCAATTAAGGATGGTGGCAGCTAAACCAGGAGTTAACACACAACACAAGTGTACTTCTGGTGTTATATTCCATCATGTCTGGCGCCCACTGTACTTAGTTTTGTTAGACACCTAACTTCATCAGGCAAGTAGCATACAGATCTGTGGTGGTTTTTAAGAATATACTTGTGAATCCCACTATAGATGCATTGTCATGGATGTGAGCCCAAAACCTTTTGAACAGTTGGGTCCGAAAGGTAGATCTGTGCATCCCATCTTTCCTTGTGTCCTGGGGAGGACACAAAGAACAGGGTAGCTGCAACCCTCCCTCAGTTCTCTCTTACCAGCTCTGGCTGTCACTTGCCTTGGCCTTTAAGCTTAATATCTCATTTTTGTTAAAGAGCCTATTTTCTTCATTAGGCAGAGGTTTATGAATCTTTCAGCCTCAGACATGAAGTTCTGTATGCAAAGATGTTGCTCCAAAAGCACGTAACATCCTAATCCAGGGGAAAGAATTCTAAAACTGGGAAGGGACCAATCAAGTTGTCATGCTTCAGAAATAGCAACAAGATGCCGGGGAATAGGAAAATTAAAGACCTTAATAGTGATTTCATAGATTTCATAGACATTAGGGCTGGAAGAGACCTCGCAAGATCATCGGGTCCAGCTCCCTGCCCAAGGGGCAGGAAGTCAGTTGCGGTCAAGTGATCCCAGCAAGGATTTCCCCGTGTGCTTCAAGGATCACATCCTTAAGGAATGACCACTCATCATGGACTCCACTCTCTACCAGATCATATTTTCTTGAGGGCCTTGGCAACCAGCCTCCTGAGCTTACCACCTGAGTGGTACTGATGTTAATCCAAAGGGCATCTCTGGAACTGGCACTGAGGCTGACTCATCTTCAGGGATCTAGGCTTTCTGTTTGCCATTGAAAAACACGGACTTTCTCCTTTAAAGGAGAAAATAGCAGATTCTGTCCTTTAAAGGAGAAAAACCCAGGAAGTGGCAGGTTTCCCCTTTCAGGCTGACAGAGTTCCAGCCTGCAAAGGGCTGCTTGGGGCTGGAGGCAGCGGTGAAGAGCAGCTCCCTTAGCTGTGGGTAAGCCTGTGGGGGCAGGGGCAAGGCACAGGTGACCTGACAGAGGGGCAGGGGACACAAGTGATGCGTGGTGGGGGGAGTGTGGCATGTTGTGTTCCCCCCCCCCCCAGACTTCTGTGCTCACAATGGGGAGTAGGGCTGCAGCTAGGCTGGAACCAGCTCTGGGCAGAAGCTGCCTCCATGGCCCAACAGGTGGGACCTGGTGTGGGAGGGAGTGCCACCATGGCCCCCAAGGTGAGGCATGTCAGCAGTGCAGAGTTGTGCTCTCTGCTACTGCCAGGTGGCTGTAGGGGGCACCTCAGCTTCGCAGCCATGGTGGTGCGGCACTTCCTCCTGTGCCAGGTCCCACCCACTGGGCTATGGAGGCAGCTCCTGCCTGCAGCTGGTCTGCCTTGGCTGCAGCCCCATGCCCCATTGTGGGAGTAGAAATCTGGGACGGCCTGTGCCCCCCATCTCTCCCCATACATTGCCTGTGCCCACACACCCCCTTCCCCATACCCTGGGGTTAGGGGGTCAGGAGTGAGGGGCACCAGCAGGTCCAGAGGACTGTGGGTTGGCAATGAGGGGCAATGGTATAGGCAGGGGCAGAGCACCAGCATAACAAGGCTGTTTAGCATCACAAAGCAGTGGGAAAGATGATAGACAGCTGCAGTTGGACCCGTGTTCTGGTGAGCAAAGGGAGCAGGGGTAGCTCTGATTTTTCCATGATAAAAGAACCAAAATCAAACGCCACAATATATAGATATTTAGAATGTATTTTATTACAATTTTGAGGCACTGGTAGGCTTCCAAATTATTTTAAAATTGTAAATATATCAATAAAACATTTTGTTCAACTGATACCTATATTTATATAGTGGCATTTCATTTCAGTCACGGAAAAACGTGGATTTTTGGTTTTTAAATTAGAAAATTTGGGATTTTCTTTTAATCAGACAATTTGGGATTTTTAAACATAGAAAATAGTATCCCTGGTCATCTTATAGTGCTAACATTAACTGTTCAAGACTCTTGATTACCTTCTTCTTAGCATGGAGTCATGGACATGTCTACTATTAACATAGTAGGAGTTGCAGCATGTGATGTTTCATTTCCGTCATGGGGCCACTCCTCCTCCTAAAACTGTAGTAGGAAGTTTTCTTTGGACAAGTGGGAATAGCATTTGGCGACATTCCAGGAAATTCTATACCTTGAACTGCCACAGGGCTTAAGAATGTGTAAACTAGAATATGGGTGTCAGCCCCATCCAGCCCGTGTGCAGGGCCAGTCTGCTTGCTAGATCAGACCCACAGACCAGTCCCACACATTGGAACCAGCACAAAGGGCTGGTCTAGTAGAGGCACCACATACTGTGCACACCCTGGATCAGCCTTCCCATGCTCACCAGCCCCATGCTACATTGGGTGCCCATGCCAGACGGGTCCTGCATGCTGGCTCTGGCATATGGGACCCAATCTGGGCCAGCCTGGAGGCAGCACACAGAACTGGTCCATGTAATGTGCACCCTGGATTGGTCCCCTGTACCACTTGCAGTAAGCATCGGCCTGGCTCACCCTAAGTTTCCATCCCAGAGGTGGCAGGTTTAATATAATTGTCAGGAGCTACACCAAAATCAGCATGGAGCAACTGGTCTTCAGGAGCTGCCTTGTCCCCCAAGTCTGCCAAGATGTCCCATCTGACAAATTAATGTTAGAAAGGGTAGCTAAGGGCAAGAGTGTCCATTTCTTTTCTTTACTCCCATTTATAGTATCTTTTCTGGGTTTTTTTTCAAAAACTCTTCTCACAAGAGCTTTACAAAAGAAGTTGGCTTCCTTGCTCCTCTTATGAGTTACAGAAATTTCATGAGACTACAGGGTCAAGGGCATCTATTTCTGGCATCTCTTATTCTATAGAAAGAAGAGTCTTTCTTCTACCTTAGACCTGAGGAAGCTCAACAAATATATGTGGCACCTTAGATTTAGGAGAGGAATGCTTGCCTGCATTCCATTTTTGAGGCTCGTTGTCTTGACAGCCATTAGACCTACAGGAAGTACCTCATTCACAGTTGTATCAAATTGCTTCCCATAAAAAATTCTACCCTTTGGACTCTCCACAGCAGTCGTAGTCTTTATCATCTGCTTCACCATTGTAGTGGGAGATCTAAGGAATACCCTTTTTCTTTACATAATTCACTGGCTGATCAAAGGAGGATTATGCTAGGGAACCCTGATAAACCTAAAATATGCACTGACCCTCTTCATTATGAAATCATCCCTGACTCCAGCCCAGACAATAGAGTTCCTAGGGCCCATAGATGTAGTAATGGCTTGGCATATTTAAAGATTCCTTTACATTTAGTCCCTAGTGAGCAAGATGATTGTACATCTAATTGCAATACGTCTTGCTTTAAGCAGCCTCTGTACATATATGATGCTACATAACAAACTTTGCCGGAGGTTTTACTATTTGCTTACAAAATAAGAACTCAGCAAATGTATGTGTTAATTTTGCCTCACCTTTGAGGCGCTGACCTCATGACTATGTCCCTGCAACTTGCGGATAGGAGCCCTCTTTTAAAACTTGGCACTTTCTGGTGTGGTGGTCACAGACGATATGGAATGACCACATGAACCAGCATCTCATTAAAGTCATGTGGTACCTGGAGAATAAAGCTATAGATATCTAGGCTAGCAAATTGGTTGCCTTGATTTGCTTCCCTCCCCCAGGGATAGCTCTGGGTATAGGTGTAGGTTTTTTTTTCTTCCTCCTTCCAGTTCAGTGGCATTTGGTGGTATGGATATTGTACAGAATAAACCAGCATGGAGCCAGCAATCTACCTCCATGTGCAGTGAAACCAAGTGCTTTTTACAGAAGTTCCTCACTATTTTTGTACCCACCAGGAATGACTTGGCAGGCTCCATTAGAATGCAGTCAATCCATCACCAACCCAAAGAGGTCACTTCAGAAAGTTACCATTCTTTGCATCACCTACCTTTCTTGAGAATTTGGTGATAGATTTTGCCAACAGGAATAATGCTAAATGCCTCAGCTTCTGCTCCAAAGGAGGTATGCGTGTGGAATCTTTACTTGGCCATCTTATTTCTACAGTGTAATCAAGGAAGTTCTTTATGCCTTGCTAACATTTCAAACTAGTCTCAGAGCCAAGACAAACAATATTATGTTTGTTTTCATGGTTCTTAAATAACTGAGGGAGCCCTGATTTATGGACCTGTTTTGTTCTTCTGTGCAATCCTTATTGCTTCCTGTTTAACCCAGAATTAATATTGAGGAACCAGAGACAAATGTTCCCCCTAGATGAGGAGTTGCTGCAATTTGCAGCTTGGATGTTGATTGATTGAGTGCTGTAGAAAGGATCTACTTATAGTGCATTCAGGATCTATGGTACAAAGAAGAAAACCTTTCCAAATGGAAGAAGTTCATATCTGTATAGGTACGTTGACATGGCCTTGTGCCTGAGTCAGCCTTATTGCTGAAGATCCTGGACTACATATTTCATTTGAAACCTGGTTTCTGTGTTCCTTCAAGGCTCATCAGGTTATGGGTATTAGCGTTTTGCCCTTTGGTTTTCCATCGTTTTGCTTTGAGAAGTATTGAGACTTCTCAAAGGGTGCAGGCTTATTTTCCACTTAAGTAGCCTGACTTGACTACATGTGAACCCTTCTGAATGTCCTGGTAGGCATCACTTCATCCAGAAGAGTGAGAATGTGGTAAGCATTTGTACCAGATGCTCCGTATATCTTGTTACATAAGGACAAGCTAATATCAAAATCTCATATGTTCATCCCCAGATGATGTCTGAGTTTCATTTAAGTCAGTCTGTTTTGTATTCTTCTTGAAGTTGCATACTGTGCATGGGGAGGGGAAAATCCCTGCAGATACTGTAGATGTATTCTGTGCTCTATGCTAGTGCCTTGACAGACTTGACTCCTTTCCCATTTGTTCCCATACTGCTTTGCAGCCCTAGGACCATTCTAAAGGCCATGCCCGTACACTGCAGAGACTCAGTGTATAATTGTGCTACCAGTTTAGTGGCTGGAATGTGTCCTTCCTCACTGTCCGTTAAGGCTCACTCAGCAGTGTCAGGGTTGTGGATGGTCACTTACTAAGTTACTGTAGGCAGGTTGGGATCATACCAGGTATCTGTTACAGTCAGAGTTGTCAGGCCAAGGGCAGTATCGTGGTCAGAGTGGATGGTAGATCAGAGGCGGGAGGTCCAAACACAGCAGGAGTAGGCACTATGGCGTGGCTGGTATCAGGCAGAGCAATGTAGGAACAAGGCTAAAGCCAGAGAAGCACACACAGGAGTGTTGTTTCTGGGACTAGTCCCATGGGAAGTAGGACGGGTTTTATAGTCCCCCTGTCAGAGGCTCACAGTTGACATAGATTCTTCCTGGTCACCGTTCCCTTCCTCATGGGAAGGGCCAAGTTGGGTTAGGACTGGTGTCTGATTTGCTTCCTGGTGGCACCATGGACTTCATCCCAGCCTGCTGGCTTTGCCACTGTGGGTTCAAATCCCACTGGCCGTAACATCCAGATATTGAGCAACATCTTTTGTCAGTCTCTGAAACATTTACAGTAACTCAAATCTGAAAGGCTGCTCTCTGGCTTGAATTGTGTCAAGGAAGATGTAGGTTACATTTTACTGTATTTACTTGCATACCACATGTACCCTTTTCCTCCCCAAATCAGCCCTCTGAAATTGGGGTTTATGTCATAAGTGAGGAATCTGATTTTGTGCATTGGAATGGGGGAGTGGCAGCATGAAGACACTAATAATGGCTGCTGTGTCTCTGTCCCTGCCAGCCTCAAGGAGGGAAGAGTGGAATTTACTTTTGAGGGCTAAGGCAATTTGGCAGTGAGAGAGACAGGGTTAAAACTAGTTTTGCTGATGCTGAAGTATATACAGCCTTAACTCCTTAAAAATCTTTCTCTTTATTCTGCTTTCTTAAAACAAGGTGTGTGTCTTATTTGGGGGGTGGGTGTAGTATGCAAGAAAATATGGTATGTCTGCTTGTGTTTGTAAAGCATAAATCACCAGATTTGGCTGCAAGAGCTGAGACTGAATTTAGGAAAGCATTGTTCCAGGGCCTATCCAACAGATTCAGCTGCCACTCCTCATTCTTGAAGGGATTGCTGTTTGGCATTAACATATAATGGCACATATTAGGAGGAGGAACAGCTACCTTGCAAGGTGTCAATATGGAATTTCATGACCTGTCTTCCATCCCCACCTTGAGTACTCAACTATTGTGGGCCTGCTTTTGAGAGGGAGGCTAGCCCAACCTGGTGTATCCTTGTATGAAGCATGAGGTGGTTAGGACATGTGCAGGATCCAGATGGATTCAACTATTCAAAAGACGTTCCAAGCTCACACCCATGACATACATATAATAGGATTCATGCTGACTGTAGCATGTCAGAGGACCATGGTTACTATAGGGTAAGTAACAGTTCTTTTTCCAGTTTGATGAATGATTAACTTCAGAATTAATGAGTAAGTCTTGCTACTACAAGTAATCCATTTGGTTACCCAGTGGTGGTGGGAGATGCCAGAATACTTGGATAATCAGTGTCTAGCATAGGAGATCTCTTTTGAACCTGTTAGTTCCTCCAGTTATTTGGCAGGGAGCAAAGGGAAGAGTTTGATAAAAATGTAGAAAAGGGGAAGAAAAACAAATCATCCCTGACTCTAGCCCAGATAGAGTTCCTAGGGCCCAGGATAGATGTAGTATAATGGCTTGTGAGTTAGTGAAGCGATTTATTAAAACTCCATTTCTCATTTGAAGAAGTGGGACCATTGTGCAGTCAGCCACTGTAGATTAAATGGGGCAAAAGCTCCCCCCCCCCAAAATGCGCCTGCTTTTGAACCATAGAGGTGCACTGATGCATTGGTCCATATCGTATCGGCACTGATAAAAGGAAAATTGACGTTATTGGCAATTGGCTTTTTTGTCTGATGTGGCTGATAATGTCACCGATAAATGCTGCGTGCATGCGCGCAGCCGCAGCATACACGCAGCCAGGAACGCAGCTCAGCAGCTTGGGAGAGCAGCGTCCGGCTGTTAAGTCTGTTGGGAGGAAGGGGCAGGGGAAGAGAAGGGGCATGGGTGGGGGGGTGCAGTTTGAGGCCTCTGGTGAGAGAGGGAGTGGGGCAGGGACAGGCACTGCACAGCTGGGGTGGGACAGGATGCAGGACAGCTGTGGCTTGTGGGAGTCCCCTGCCCCCTCCCTCCAACT
>NW_005842522.1:364249-378710 GCF_000455745.1 Alligator sinensis
GGGCTGGGCCCAGGCTGTGCTTGGGGCAGGTGGCAGTGGCACTGGGAGGGAGGGGATATGGCAAGTTTTGGGGTGGCTGTAGCCCACCCCATACTGCCCCCTCCCAGTGCTGCCACTGCCTGCCCCACTCCCAGCTGCCCTGAGCATAGTCCGGGCCCAGCTCCCGCCCCAGCCCCACTCTCTCTCTCTCACCATGGGGGCCTCAATCTGTCCCTTCCCCACAACAGACTTGACAGCTGGACGCTGCTCTTCAAGCTTCTGGGCTGCATATCAGCAATTGGATCAGTATTGGCCGAGATGGCTGGTTAATAATCGGCCATCGGTATTGGCCCAAAAAATCTCTACCGGTGCACCCCTACTTATTTGTGGAAGTTCCTGCTACCATTTTACTTTCTGAAGTTGAGCTGCTTTCTGAATTCAGGGTTTATATCACTGCTATTCAGGACAAAAGCAACTGTGTTGTTATTGACTTCATTTTTGCATAGCCAGTAAGCTGATGGATCTGTGTTCTGGCTGCCTAATATCAGGATTGTCCTTTTGCTTTGTAGGTGTGCATGCATCCCCATAATGTGCTGTCGGACGTGGTGAACTACACCCTGTGGTTGATGGAGTGCTCCCATGCATCGGGTTGCTGTCATGCTACCATGTTCTTCTCTATTTGCTTCTCCTTCCGTGCTGTCCTGGAGCTCTTTGACAGGCATGATGGCCTTCGTCGCCTGGTTAACTTGGTAAGGCTTGCAGCCACCTATATCCTGAATAATGATTTTAATGTCTAGTTCTGAAGCTCCTCTGTTTAGCTGGGAAGTGTTCCTTTTCTTGCCTTCTCCCTCCACTTAGAGTGGAGAGAGGGTAGATTTTACAAACCTCCCCCCTACCTTTTTTAACTCCTTCACATATTTGAAGGTCCTTTTACTTTCTTTCCTTAAGTCTAGAGACAAAGTGCCCTAAATGAAATGCTGTGTAGTTGGGCAGTGGGTGCTGCCTGTAACTTTGATTCACTTCTCAAGCCTTTCACTTAACACGTGTATTCTACCACAGTGATCTTGAATGACAAGATGACTGCAGTAGAAATACTTTTTTTCAGAGCTGCACTGATTTGACTTTTATATTTGTATTTGCTTTTATGAGTAATGGAGGTGAGAGGGAACTCCTCTTCCCAGAAAATATGTGCTGCTTTCTCTATCAGACCTCTGTATTTGCAAAATATAATTCTATTTAATACCTAAGAGACACCCAGTTATCCAGTTTCAGCTGTCATAGTTTCTATTACGTTCAATAGTGAGTTTATCTCCATTTACTAAGATTTATCTGTACAGATGTTGTTAGAAGCTGCTGGAGTCTTAGTTCCTGTGAATTATGAACCCAGTGAAAAAAGGTGTCTCCTATTTCTTGACTTTTTTGTAGATCAGCACTCTAGAGATCTTAAACCTAGAAGACCAGGGGGCCCTGCTGAGTGATGATGAAATCTTTGCCAGCCGACAGACTGGGAAGCACACCTGCATGGCCCTGCGCAGGTACTTTGAGGCTCACCTTGCCATCAAACTGGAACAGGTGAAGCAGTCACTCCAGCGCACTGAAGGTGGCATCTTGGTCCATCCGCAACCACCATACAAGGTGAGCAGGCTTTTGTGATGCTGTTTTTGTTGTGTTTTCAAAATAAATCTCAGAAGTGGGAATCAAGTGGTCTCTTAAAGCCAGTGGAGTCCATACAGGATATGAAACAGGTTGGTTGCCTCCTTGTGATGTGATATTGCAACTGAAAATAGTTTTAGCAAAGTTTCATTGGCACATTTGGTTCATGTGTAATTGGGAGGTGCTATTTCTTCCTTTGTTACTAACATTAAAAAATCAAGCTAAAAGTATCTACAGCAGAATTTTACCATATTTATCTACTTTCTTCACAGACTTTTCAACTTTGTAGTTATAGGAAAGTCTGTAACAATACCAGAGGCATTTGGGGTCTGCTAATAGGATTCAGCTATTTGTTTTCAGACCAGTTGTCTTTGCATCATCATGGAGTAATCTAGTCTCTAGAAATGGGCTAAGAAGCCTGGCTAAGTTCCTCCACCAGAGCCATGTAGCTGGGAGCTGTATGCACACCACTGCTGCTTCTCCCAGCCCCCTGCTCCCAGGCTGCCGTGCAAGTGCAGCTCCTAGCTGGAGCACAGCTGTACCAGGGCCAGGCTCAATGGAGGGAAGGATGGTGGGGAATGAGTGCAGGGGATTGGTAGCAGCCAACACCTGCCAGCCCCTGCCCAAGAGTATTAAGCCTGATCTCTAAGTGTGTAACTCTTGTGATACCTCTCTTAAACTTCCTGCCCCTTCTATCCACAGGCATGTTCCTACACTCATGAGCAGATTGTAGAGATGATGGAGTTTCTGATAGAATATGGTCCAGCACAACTTTACTGGGAGCCAGCAGAAGTCTTTCTTAAACTGTCTTGTGTGCAACTCATGCTTCAGCTTATCTCCATAGCCTGCAATTGGAAGACATATTATGCCAGGTGAGATGCCAGATAATACGTAGTACTGTTATGCTTCCGCAACTTTAGGTTGAGATGCTCTAGCCAGGATATCAGATACTTTTTAAAATGGAAAGTTTTCCATTTTAATATTAAACACACTTCAGACAATCTAAGGATAGCATATGGAGGACAGGAGATGTCACAAAGTTAGCATGTGTGGGAAGATGCACTGTTGGTGGTGAAACCAAACTGAAAATATTGTTATCTGAACGTCCAAAGGGCTATTGACAGCCAAAATGCACTGGCAAATTAGGAGTTGAGCAGATTTCTAATTACAGCTCTAATCCATTCACTCCATCCAGTACAGACTTGCTTACCATTCTTTGTTTTGGTAAAAGCAGAAAGCAGTAACCATACCACTGGGAACTAGAAGACATAACCTGTCAGTGCAGAGGGATAAAATCAAAGTATACTCTTGTATCCCTGCAAAGGGGTGAGTCTTCCCTCTCATGAAGTAGACTTAGCTAGCTCAGGGTGCTACTCATATTGCTTTGCTGTATTTTGTCATATGCTTTGAGATGCATTACATTAATATAAGGCCTTAAATGGGTACAAGTATGTGGCTGTTGAAAAAGCGGTTGTAATAGAGACATTTTGGAACTGCCTGTTTTGTTTTTGTTCTGTTCAGGCTGACTCCAGTCCCCCAGAAGAAATTCTTTAGTCCAATGGTGCCCAACCTTTTTAGGCTGTGGGCTGGATGAGTGGTGTCAGCTTGGTTTGTGGGCTGGATCCAGTGCATGGGATTGGTCCATCTTGCACGCTAGATCGAGTTTGCTGCTCTGGCTTCTGCCCCATGCATGCTGGATCAGGCCTGCCACCGTGGCTCCACATGCTGACCCAATCTGGTGCACAGCGCTATGTCATCTATCTGCAAGGCTTAGAAATTTGTCAGTAAGGACTGGTGGTAGTATTAATTGCTAGTGCTCCCCCACCATCAAATTTCTGGACCTGTGTGGAGTCCCATGGATTAGATGACATGGTTCTGCATGCTGGATCTGGCCTGCTGGCCAGAGGCTGAGCAGCACTGCTTGACACTCTCAGGCTTTAGAAGTTCAGAAACTAAATTTGGAGGTATCCCTCTTAAGTTCCGTCTGCTGTTTAGGCAGTCATTATGCTGACAGAGCAAAGTTATCTTCTAGTAAATAGCTGAGGTCTCTCTCTCCTCACCCCAGTCCTAAAGGTACTTTGCAGCATCTGATTTAGGGGGGCACTGCAGCAGGGGAATGATGGGAACTCAGTTAAAATTTTACCACCAACTTGAAAAAAATGTGTTAATGAAAGATTCCTGCCTTTGAATTCATCCTCTTTTTGGTTAGTGCTAAATAATTTCTTTAGGCTTTAGGGAAAACCATACCAAAATGGTTCTCTTCAGAGCTGGTTGGATCTTTCTGATTAAAACACTTTTTTTATTTCCATTGCAAGAATTGATTGATTTATTAAGACTGTAATCACATGTAGAAACACGTTCTGAGGCACTTTTTGTTAGGAAGGTGTTTTGGGACCAGGATGGAATTAATGGTCTGTAAGAGATGCCACCAATGCTATAGTTGCCAATAGTTCAGTGGCTACATGTGTGACATGAGAAACCCAGATTCAAGGCCGTGTTCTAACTCAGCCAGAGGCAGGGACTTGTTTAATATTCACTGGGATAGACAGCAGTTAAAGGAGAGTGAGAGAAATTTTTGTGACAATTTTGGCAAAACTTTCCTGATGGAAAATGGAATCTACTCCAGTCAGCACTGCCAAGGCAACTCCTAAAATAACTGACAGGGCTTATGTTGTTGCCCAGTCTCCATGGTATTCCTAGCTCCTGTTAGCTCATTGAGCAGTATTCAAGACTGGATCGCTGTTTCCATTATTCTTCCTTTACTTTCAAGTCTCTGCCATCACCCTTTCTTTAAAAAGTGTTGGTGAGGAAATTACTTATTTTATCTATTGTTTAGACCTTTGGGTAGAATTGGGTCATGATGATTTCGTGGGCTGAATCTTGAAAAACTCTCTTCTATTTGTTTTTGTGCATGGAAAGCTGTGAAACTTTTGTAGCTACTGGGAAGGAAAAAGCTTGTGGGCAGAAAGCAGGAGACCTAGGCCATGTTAACAATGCATACAATTCTTTCTCTGAGAGGGAAAGATAAAGATGTTGGAAATTCAGACATAAAATCAAGAGGTGCCATCTGGAACTTGTTTCCACCTATTTAGCAGCATCGGTGTGAATTGAGAAATATTTTTGGTACAGTTTGCCTAAACATCAGACATCACAGATGCTCTGTATGCTTGCATTTGTAATAATTTTTGGTATGGTCCTCTTTCAGGAATGACACAGTGCGCTATGCGTTAGATGTACTGGCCATTCTTACTGTGGTTCCTAAAATCCAGTTGCAATTGGCAGAGCCTGTGGATGTGCTGGATGAAGCAGGATCTACAGTTTCTACTGTGGGTAAGTTGAGCATGGACTTGAGGATTTATTATGTACTTACCAATCATACCGATAGCTGAGATAAGATTCACCTAGATACACCATTCCTGGAATGAAATGTAAGGCTACAGTTGTATTAATAACTGCCAGAGAAATGACAGGAGGCTGTAGTTAATGTACTGTGTAATGAATGCCATGGTACTTGGGTTCTAAACTTGTTGAAGGCATGGTCTTTGTCTCTTCTATGTCCTGAAGGTGCTGAGTACATTGCCAGTGCTAATCCTTTTGCACAGTGGGATAGTACAGTTTCCTCAACTTCCCAGAATCTTAAAGTTTTCATAGGAATATGGCATTGGAGTTGATGGGAGGGAAATAATTATTTTAATTTAAAATGAACAGTTACTGTATGTGCCTTTTCATTCATTCCCTTTGTCTCAAGCCATGGACTGTCAGCTTGCAAATGAGTGGGCCATGGCTGGTTATTGGATCTAAATTAGATGGATCCTGGCATGTCATGGAAGGGTGCTTGTGGTAGTCAGGAGGGGAACTTTGTTTGTGTGTAGACACTTTCTGTTGATATTGTGACAAGGTGCTTAGCATGCCTGTCACTTTAAGAGGGGAAGAGGCCTGAGAAGCAGACTGCAGGTGTGGCAGGAGGCCAATTAGAGAGTCACCTGACTAGAAGGGGGCTGGGCTTGAAGCATATAAGCCCAGGGCCTGGGCTGGTCAGGGAGTCTAGCCCTGAGAGCCAAAGAGAGAGGAGCTCCAGAACAGCAGGGCTCCAGGTCATGCTAGAAAACATGAGCTGGGGTAAATTGCTCAGGAGGTCTGAGTAAGGGACTAAGGAGAAGGCTGGGAGTAAGACCAGAGCCTGTCAGGTCAGCATGCCCATGGTCTCATTTAGCCTAAGAATGGGGCCAGAGTCAAGGGAAGCCAAAGGTCAGGGACCAGTGCCAGAGACCAAGGGGATCAGAGGACCCATAGCACAGGGAGGGGCATAGATAGGGCAAGGAGCCCATGGTCTCAACTAGCTTAGAAGAAGCAGGGCCAGGTTAAGGGATGACCGAAGGTCAGGGACCACTGCTAGGGGGTCAGAGGGCCCATAACCCAGAAATGGATGTAGACAGGGTAAGGGAGCCCAGAGATCAGGGCCAGGGGACTGAAGGCCAGCCAGAATGAAGATAGGAGCCTGAGAGGGAGGATGTAGTGCCTGGGTGGGGAGTGCAGGCTGACATGCTGTACTCGGGAGTAGCTGTAAGAGGTGAAGTGCCTGGGTAGAGAAGCCAAGCCTGTAAGCTACACTGTGGAGTAGCTGAGCTAGGCAAAGTGCCTGGGCAGGGAAGCCCAGTCGTAGGGACTGAGGCCATGGCTCAAGAGGACTGATGATCAATATGATTGATAACATCTGTGAGGTATGGGCAGGGTGTAAGGGGGGGCTTGGAGCCACCTCATAAGCCCATAAGGTGAGGTAGAGACTCCAGAATATCAACACAGGATCAGGGATCCAAATATCTAAGAACAAAAAGGCATGGCAGGAAAGATGAAGGGGCAAGCTTGAGGAGTGAGGGCAGAGCAGGGGCTATGTGGCTATTGGGGGGTGTTGTGGGATGAACGCTTGTTACAATATTCTGCATTCCTTTTCTCAGATGATGGTTGGAGTTGAAGAGCAATTAAAAAGTATGTGAGCTTTTGACTGGAGCTAATTCCAGAATTTTTCTTTGAGTCATTAAGGACATTGTGGAGTGTGCTGTCCACTCATTAAAATATTCCCCTCATCTTCTGCTTGGATCCTGTTTGAGGAGAGTGCTTTTTGTAGTGTCCACCCTTGAGACGCACCTCCGTCAGTCTGCATATGGCAGTTGCTTTAATGGCAGGTGCCTCTCAAGACTGCAAACCTGGATCATATATGGTCACTTTCACTGAGAGATTGCTTAACCTGTTACTAAGTAATACTGTTCCATGGACCAATCCACAGTGGATGGTACTGGTGAAGGAAAATGATATGATTGGAGAGGTGGACATTACTGTGTTGGTCAGAGGGAATGAGTTGACTGCAAAGGATCTTAGAATAAGAAGGTGAACTGTATCTCCCTTCCTGATTTGCAGGAGATTCTGCATCTGATGAACAATCTGTTGCTTGAATAGGCTAAAGTGTTAATGAAACATTTCTCTTATTAGGTATTAGCATCATCCTGGGAGTTGCTGAGGGTGAATTCTTCATCCATGATGCAGAGATTCAGAAATCAGCTCTTCAGATCATCATCAATTGTGTATGTGGCCCAGATAATCGTATCTCCAGTATTGGCAAATTCATCTCGGGGACCCCCCGGCGGAAGCTCCCCCATGCCCCCAAGAGCAGTGAGCACACACTGGCCAAGATGTGGAATGTGGTGCAGTCCAACAATGGCATCAAAGTGCTGCTGTCATTGCTGTCCATAAAAATGCCAATTACGGATGCAGACCAGATTCGAGCATTAGCATGTAAGGCCTTGGTGGGGCTGTCGCGCAGCAGTACCGTCCGGCAAATCATCAGCAAGCTACCCCTCTTTAGCAGCTGTCAGATCCAGCAACTGATGAAAGAGCCTGTGCTCCAGGACAAGCGCAGTGAACATGTCAAGTTCTGCAAATATGCTGCTGAGCTGATAGAGCGCGTTTCGGGGAAACCATTGTTGATTGGCACAGATGTCTCTCTGGCTCGGTTACAGAAAGCAGATGTGGTGGCCCAGTCAAGGATCACGTTTCCTGAGAAGGAGCTGCTCCTTCTGATTCGGAACCATCTCATCTCTAAGGGGCTGGGAGAAACTGCTTCTGTCCTTACCAAAGAGGCGGATCTACCCATGACAGCAGCGTCTCACTCCTCTGCTTTTACCCCAGTTGCAGCAACTGCCTCTCCTGTGGCTCTGCCTCGTACCCCTCGTATAGCTAATGGCATCTCAGCCCGGCTGAGTAGCCATACTACTGTAGGTTCTACTGCCACCTCTGTCCATGCTCCGTCAAGGCCATCTGCTTCCCAGGGTCCACTTGCCCTTCCAGGCCCTTCTTATGCCAGCAACTCCCCTTTGATTGGCAGGATTAGCTTTGTCAGGGAGAGGCCATCTCCCTGCAATGGCAGGAAAATAAGAGTGCTGCGACAGAAATCGGACCACGGCGCCTACAGCCAGAGCCCAGCTATCAAAAAGCAGCTGGACAGACACCTCCCTTCCCCACCCACGCTGGACAGTATAATCACAGAGTACCTTAGGGAGCAGCATGCCCGCTGCAAGAACCCTGTTGCCACCTGCCCCCCTTTCTCTCTCTTTACACCCCACCAGTGTCCTGAGCCAAAACAGAGGCGCCAGGCGCCAACTAACTTTACCTCACGGCTGACCCGCAGGGCAGCCTTTCCGAAGTACGGAGGGGTGGATGGTGGCTGTTTTGATAGACATCTTATATTCAGCAGGTAAGAAAGAAAAATGTTTTTGATTACTGCTGGAGTGCTCTCTGTTCCAAAAAGTCTTTCCTGCTGTGTAAGTGGATTCAGGTTCCACAGTCCAAATTCTTTGACGTGATCAAAACATTTTGACTCTTGAGTGGCAGCTGGGAGAAGTTTGAAAGAACAGTTTTAGTAGACATTGGGTTTTCATCTGACCTTTAATTATTCTTACTGCTAATACTCAACACTTAATATAGCACCTTCTGCTTTCAGAATGTTGTCTGTATTTTAAATGATGTGGCATCCTACTCCTCTCTGCTTTGTAGTTGTGGTGATGTTCCTATTTTATGGGTGAAACAGTTGAGGCAGGTGATTGAGCTATGGCAGGCCTTAATGTATCTTTTAGACTCGGGCCTCTTTGCTAAGAATAGAGGATTTTAATTTATTTATTTATTTTTAGTCTATTCCCCATTTCATTTTTCCCACAGGCACCCATAAATATTGTATTTTTTTACTTGGAGGCCCGTGACATCTTCAGATGGGGGAATAAACTGGAGAAGCTTATGACAGGTTATATAATAAAGATTGTATCATAGTGCTTAGGGTTGGAAGGGACCTAAACAGATCATCAGGTCTGACCCCCCCTGTGTATTGATGCTATGGATTTTGATAGTAAAACCAGTGCCACCTTTGAAAATGTATGGTTCCAAGAAAGTGCTTGACCAGTGTGCCTTGTTTCCTTGCTTTGCATTTTTCAAAACTATTGCCAGCCTTACTAGCTGTCCATATTTCTTTTTTTCCAATTGACTGTAATACAGGTTTTTTTTCCACCCATCTTAAAGGATATTGAATCCAGATCTTGCAACCTGGTAGGATATTATCATAAAAATATTTCATCTTGCAGGACATATGAACATGCTACAAATCACTGTATCATCTGTTCTCTCCAATAATTCTATTCCCCTAAAAACAAACAAACAAAAAAAGCTGACTTGTAGCTACATAAGATTTCAAATCTAGGCTTTGATATCCTCCATCCTTGTTCTGTTTGGCTTTCCTTCTCTTCCTTTTTGGTCACCCATATAACCTTTCCCTCCCCAGATTCCGTCCAATTTCTGTGTTCCGGGAAGCAAATGAGGATGAAAGTGGCTTCACCTGTTGTGCGTTTTCTGCACGGGAACGATTCCTAATGCTGGGTACTTGCACAGGACAGTTGAAACTCTACAATGTATTCAGTGGTCAAGAAGAGGCTAGCTACAATTGCCATAACTCTGCCATCACGCACCTTGAACCATCCAGGGTAAGGAGTTAAAGGCCTAGTCTGTGTCTTAATGGATTCACACAGCTTAGACTTGTGTTTCTGTCCTATTTGGAATATGACCAAAGCATATTTATTGGCTGATGTACAGCATAATTCACCAAAGTGCTAGCAGAATCCCAGTGGAACTAATGTTACTCTCCTCCTCGCAGGCAGTGGGAGCCTGGGGCTAATGGGGCTTAACCCCCACAAATGCAGGGGAGAGGATGGGGTCGCAGAGTGGCATGGGATCTGAGTGGCTGCAGCGGAGGTGGGGGGCTGCAAGCACAGACTCAGACACTCACAGCCCGGTGTGTGGATCACTACCCAGCATGGCAGGCAAGTTTCAGTCTGTGAAGGGGAAAGTTGGGAACAGAAAGAGGCCTCCACAGTGAGGGGGAGGGAGCGGGGCAGGTAGGGGCAGGGGCTGGGGTGAATGGGGCCCCGGGGCGGGTCATGGAACTACTGGAGCCTAGGTGGCTTGTCTGGGGGCCGCTGTGTACACCCCAGGGGAGTCATGGGGGGGGCATGTGCCCCCCAGATGTGTGTGGGGCAGAGGTGGGCTGCTGCTGCAGGTTGGGGCTCTGCATCCCACTGCTTTTGCTGCTGCTGCGGGAGCTGTACGGTGCTATGTGCATCCTGCCACCGGGCGGGCGGAGGATGTCACAGCCTGGGGGCGGCAGGCACATGGCATCACATGGCTCCCAAGGCAACGGCAGCGGGGTGCAGAGCCCATGACGTAGGAGCAAACCGCCTCCACCCCATGCACAAATCGGGGGCGCATACCTCTCTGTGCTTCCCCCAGGGTGCATGCAGCGGCAGGGGGCGCCCCCCGCCCCCCGGGGGGGGCCCCCTCTCTGTGCTCCCCCCAGGGTGCATGCAGCGGCAGGAGCCGCCTCCTGCCCCTGGAGGAGCCGCCCAAGGCTCCGATAGTCCCACGACCCGCCCTGGCCCCAGGGCCCCATTCACCTCAGCCCCTGCCCCACTCCTTCCTTCGTTATGGGGGCCTCAATCTGCCTCCCTCTTGCCTCCCCCCGCCCCTTCCCCTCCACAGACTTACCTCCTGGGAGGAGGGGTGCTGCGTGCGCACAAGCTCTCAGCCCCCCCAAATAATATTTTCTCCCTCTGCTTATGACTCTCCTCTTTGAAGTTTCCAGGAATTTTTCTGTCCCTAAAATAGTGGAAAGAGATAAAGCAGCCCTCTGCCTATGTGCGATTATATGTGTGCGCATAAAGGGGAAGGAAAGGTCTTAAAGTTGATGTATGTATAAGAGAAATGCCAGGTATTGTAAAGTTTACAGAACTAATTTACCACCTGGGTTGTGGCCCTGAGGAAAAAGTGCCATGTGGAAGGATCTTGTTACAGCTCCTAACCCCATATTGAATATGCAAGTAATTTCGTGTGTGTTAGCATAGCACTGTAATGTCGTTTTGTCTTGCTTTGCTTTCTTTTCATCCTTGATAATACAGGATGGATCTTTATTGCTGACATCTGCTACATGGAGCCAACCTCTCTCTGCGCTGTGGGGGATGAAATCTGTCTTTGATATGAAGTAAGTACTCTCTCTGCCAGTCTGGAGTCTGCCATACTTACAGGAACATTTTAAAATGTGCCCAAAAACCCCTAGAGTAAGAAACTACAAAAAAGTATTCAGATACTTAGCAAGAAAGAGCTTCTATCTAGTAAGAAACCAGTCCAGCAAAAATTGGGTACTTTGGACAGTTGGGAAAACCCATCACGCTGTATCCTCATAGCAATGAACAAGTTTGTTTTTTTGTTTTAAGTGAAAATATTTAGAGCATAATGCTGCATTTAGTTGCACACCGTTTGGCTTCTTAAGAGAGCGGTTGGGCTCAGAGGCCAGACTGACAGGCCTCTGGGCAGCTTGACAACAAGGTTTTGGACACTGCTGCAGCTTTTAAGAATAGAAGAAAAGAAAGCTTAAGCAGCCTTTGGGTGCTACAGAAGATGGATCTCACAGTGTTGACCAGGTTAAAATGATCCTACAAATTAAGAATAGTTATAAGTTAATCAATTCCTTGAAAGAACTCCAAAGGGGAAAATGTACTAATTTTTTTTATAAAACAGTACTGCACAACACAGCTGTTACCAGAGCATTCAAGCGGTTAGTATCTGAACAGTGTAACATGACTATGTTCAGATAATGTCTTTTATCACTTCATAGGCTGAAGACAGTTTTACAAAATTCTTCTTACCTAGGGGGTCAAATTTGCTTGGAGATAGATGAGTAAAATCATGAGCATGCCTGATATCATAGTAGGGTGTCCTTTTTTCCTTGACTGGTAAATATATTTCAACACTTTCAGGGTGGTTATGAAAAAAATAAACAGTGATTTGTGTGGTGAATTTTGCAGAGTAGTTGGACACCACAAATAAAGTTACATTAAATTAGTTTCAATATTGACTGTTCTCCCTTTTAAGAAAAGAAAAGAAATAATGCTTTGTTTCTCAGATGTTTGACCATTGCATACTTGGATGCTCCAAAAATGTGTGAATTTTCCATGTCCCTAGTAGCTACTTATTCCAGCAAATATAGTGTTAAGCCTGCATCTTTATAAGCAACTGGAATAAATGTTGTGAAGTGGTTTGTAATACAGCAAATCTGTGATCAAAACATAATTGGTCTTGTAGCTTATATATGCATATATAGTAGATGCTCTTCCGGCAAATATGCAGCTACCTGAAGTATTTTAGCACTGAGCCTCCCTAGCCAGCAGAGCTGAGCAAGCTCTTCTGATTATTATCGTCTATGTTTAACAATGTTATGCTCTACGAGAAGTATTTCTGCATTGGGTGTTAAGATAGACTGTTTGAATCTGCAGTTTACTTAGCTGCTCACTGATTGTTTTTTACAGGCATTCCTTCCCAGATGACCATTATGTGGAGTTCAGCAAGCACTCTCAGGATAGGGTCATTGGTACAAAAGGGGACATTGCCCATGTAAGTATCAGTGAAAGTGGATCTTCTGGAACTGACACCAGGTTATGTCTCTGCTTACAACATCTAGAACCTTAAGGGTAGCCATCCTGAAGCATGGGTGCCACAAGTGGCATGAGCAGCCTGTGTGTGTGACATGAAGCAGATTGTTGAGGGCAGGAAGCAGAAAGTAGAGCACCAGATCAGGTGGGGAGCACAGGGCAGGGAGCAGAAAGCTGAGTAGCAGATCATGGAAAGGGAGGGCATGGGGCTAATTTGTGGCACACCTGGCAAAAAGATTGGCCTCACTGTGGTAACTGACGGATGCTGTGATGGTGTTTGTAACTGATGCACTAACAGGTATTATAGGGATTCCTTGAAAGCACTGATTAATGTATTTCCTGCTTTTAAAAGCAAGAGAGAAAACCATCTATTGTATGGGGCACCCCATTACCACTTACAGGAATAAGCTAATGTAGGTTTTCCTAAAGTAGTTTACAGAATGAGCTTGGCTTGATTTGGTTTAAATTTTATCCATTTCACATAATACTGTAGCAGCATTTTGCCCGTCAGGCCATGAAAATTGCTAATCTGAAGGTTTTGGAAATGAGTTTTTTCTCTCCTCTCATGGTGTCAATGCTAATTCAAATTCATTACAGGGGCTATCTCATCTGAAGACAGTTGCACAACAATATATTTTTTTTTACATCATAAATTGATTCAAATTATTCATAATTTTCTTTACCAATCTTGTTGGTTTTCATATGTGTTTGCATTTATACAAATCAAGCTTCTCTGCCCAGCTGGTCAGGACTACTGGGAAATCAGATCTGTATTTATTTTGCAGTCATTTGTTGAGCAACAGACTGTTCCAAAACAGTCGTCAGTGTTAGGGCCAAAGGGAAGCTAGGCTCCAAGCAAAGCTTTGAATCGGATGCATTTAAGAAGAGTCACAGATGCTCAAAGTTCTTGGGGGGGGGGAAGTGGGGCAGGGGGTGACAGGGGGTTGTCTTTCAGTCTCTATACCTGGCTATGCAGGTCCTCCTCTAGGAAATGGTTTGCATAGTTCAAAAAGACACCCTGAGTCTGTTTATTTAGGTAACACTATGGTTAGGTGCTACGTTTTACTGATCCTTCTAGCCCAGGGGTGGGCAAAATATGGCCTGTGGGCCAAATCTGGGCCACCAAGCCATTCTATCTGGCCTGCGGGGCCCCTAAAAAATTTAGTCAATTAATATTAATTTGTTCCTGTCTGCCTGTCAAAGATGACAGGAGCCAGGAGTAGTAGGACCCAGGGGGAGCCCACAGCAGGAGGCAGGGCCCACCACTGCCCCATCCCCAGCCCCATACTGGTGAACAAGTTAAGAGGCTGTGACTTGGATGACTACACAGTCCGGTGGGTGGCAAATTGGCTAGAGGGTCACACCCAGAGAGTTGTGGTGGATGGGTCAGTTTCGACCTGGAAGGGTGTGGGCAGTGGGCTCCCGCAGGGCTCAGTCCTTGGACCGATACTCTTTAATGTCATCGTCAGTGACTTGGACGAGGGAGTGAAGTGTACTCTGTCCAAGTTTGCGGATGAGACAAAACTGTGGAGAGAAGTGGACAAGCCGGAGGGCAGGGAACAGCTGCAAGCAGACCTGGATAGGTTGGACAAGTGGGCAGAAAACAACAGAATGCAATTCAATTTCAAGGAGAAATGCAAAGTGCTGCACCTAGGGAGGAAAAATGTCCAGCATACCTGCTGCTTAGGAAATGACCTGCTGGGTGGCACGGAAGTGGAAAGGGATCTTGGAGTCCTAGTGGACTCCAAGATGAACATGAGTCGGCAGTGTGACGAAGTCATCAGAAAAGCTAATGGCACTTTATCGTGCAT
>NW_005842522.1:379057-390931 GCF_000455745.1 Alligator sinensis
CCCAGCCCTCTTTCCTGCCTATGCAGGGGGTCGGACTCGATGATCTATTGAGGTTCCTTCCAACCCTAACATCTATGAATCTATGAATTTACCTGCTTCCTGCTCCCGCCCTGCTCTAGCACCACATGGCTTCCAGCTGCATCGCTGGACCGGGAGCACAGGGCCATGCCTGTGTGTGTGTGTGTGTGTGTGTGTGTGTGTGCGCGCGCGTTCATAGGGCAAGCCCCATATGCACACCCCACCATACTCATGTACCCACACACCCCCTCGCACTGCCATACATGCAGACCCCCTCACACACCCCAGCCACCCTCCCCCCACACATCCCCATATACCCCCCCACATCCCATGTATCCACACACCCACAACCCCCCACAAACCTATACCCACCCCCTTACAATATACAAGAGTAAGACTTCATTTTAAGCTATTATGATCACCTCTATATACACTACACCAACTCATGTAAATCAGGACAAAAATATTTTTTGAAATTAAATTAATGAATGTTGTAGATGTTTGCTTTTTAGAATATAATTTGGTATTTTTCTGGTTCCAAGATGTCAAAACCCCTTGCTTAAAGGAGTACTTCTGGGGGTAAGGGGAGGGACTTCTGGTGGCAAAGGTCAGGGGCTAGGGCGGCGGAACTTCTGGTGACAAGATGACGACCAGGGAGGGGCACCTGTCAAGGGGTGATGCTACTCATGCGGCCCTCGACAGCTTGCCAAAACTCAGTAAGCGGCCTTCTGACCAAAATAATTGCCGGCCCCTGTTCTAGCCCATTGTTCACATCTGGATTATTTCTCTGGAACTAGGCTCAGGCTTGTTAAATGTATTGGAGGGACCACAGGAATCTAACCACTGTCTAGGCACATGGTAAGGCATGGTTCCTGCCCTGAAGAGCTTGCAGTCCAAAGATGTCATGCTAGGGAAGAAAGGTTTCACAGTGGCTAGTTCTTATGTGAGAGGGATGAGAAACTCAGGGTGGTCTATGGTATTCTTGGGCACTGACTGATGGATTACAAATTGTGACTAACCTTTCTCTTTCTTTTTAATCTAAAAGATCTATGATATTCAGACTGGCAACAAGCTATTGACTCTGTTTAACCCAGATCTGGCCAACAACTACAAGAAGAACTGTGCCACCTTTAACCCCACAGATGACCTTGTTCTAAATGATGGTGTCCTCTGGGATGTCCGTTCTGCGCAAGCCATCCATAAATTTGACAAATTCAACATGACCATCAGTGGTGTTTTCCATCCCAATGGGCTGGAAGTCATAGTCAACACAGAGATTGTATCCTACCTCAGTTGAAATTTACTATATAAATACCATGGACTGATAGCCATGTGTTCTGATTGCAGCAACCTGTGTAGTGTCCTGCTGTGTCATGGTAAACAGAAATAGATTTTATAAGCTTTTATAATAACAGCAATTTTAATTCATAAGTTAGGAGCAAAGAATTGTCAGAATAGGGAATCAGTAGGAACCAGTCCCTTATCTCTGTTCTGAGATGCTTCAAAGGAGATGCAAGAAAACTCCTATGGTAAGTTATCGGTTTATAGTTTAAATAGGCCTGTTCACAAGTGGAATTTCCTGCATCTTCTTTGTTGACCGACTTATGCCATAAAGCATGAACTTCTTGAGACAGTAGTCTCAGAGATGGCTTTTGTATACATCTCCAACCCAGATCTCTATCATTAGGTGGAAGCATCTTCATGAAATGTATTTCTTTTGTAGTATAAGTTCATAGTTATGAGAAGATTGGGCACTGCTGTACTTAATACAAAGTTTTAGATCTCTTATAAAAATACTACCTAAATCAGCTCTGGATGCTCTCATTACCCATATAGAAGTCTAACCTTTTTGGAACCCTGTTAAGCTCCTGGTTTCAGTTATGTTTTGGCAGTGAGTTGTGCCTGTTACTTCTTATGTGACATATAATTATTCCTTTCATCACCTTTTAACTTGTTTTCCAGTTTAGTTGGATGTCTTGTGGGTGATAGGAAGGTATATAGGAGAGCCTGATCTATCATTTTGCAACATTCACTCATTCTCTCTATCTCTGTCATGTCCTCTCATCTTTGAGACCGCGTCGCCCTGCACAAGTTATTTCAGGCTTCTGGTGCTTTCATTGCCTGTACCTGATCCTTTTTTCCTGATGGCCCTTTTGAAATATGGTGATCAGTGTTGACCTAGGAAAGTGCATAAACCTCTACCAGGAAGAGCACACACCAACTGCTGAAGCATCCTTAGCCTGATGAAGGGTTTTTGAACCCGAAAGCTTGCTTAATAACTATTCTCCAACATTGGGTTGGTCTAATAAAAGATATCAAATTCACCCAAGGAACCTTGTCTGCCTAAACCTCTACTGTGCACTTATACCAGGAATTTTTCTTTTCAGCTGCCATAGTGACATGCAGTATTTCTTCTTGAATGGCTATAGTCAATTTAGAACCAAGCAGTGTAGGAAAATAATACAAATGATGCGTCCTAATATATTTTATCCTGTACTTATGAATACTGAATTTCATCTGCTTTGTTGCTCCTTATTTATTTAGCTTTGTCAGAACCATCTTATATTCTTTTGGTCTTCTGTAATTTCTGATAAACCCTAAATAATTTTCTCTCTCCCAAATGTTACCCTCTATTCCCTGCCCTCTTTTTTACAAGTCTTTAACATATGTATCAGCTACATAGCTGTAGTATGGAACCCTGCAAACATTTGGACTTACTGTAAATTGACTGTTTCTGCTTTAATGTCATCTTCATCCGTTCAGATCCATGGTACAATTTTGCCTATTACCTCAAAACTAGGTTTTTTCAAAGGCCTTTTTACTAAAATCATACTATATCAACTGCATCTCCTTTGTGTCCTGTTTGCTCAAATTGTTGGTAGGTTAGAGACATCTTCCTTTAAAGAAGGCAGGCTGGTGTTTACTGTCATATCATTCACATAAGTATTCTATATTTAGTTATTGTTCCAAGTAAAGTACTAAAGTATGGATTTGAGATCTATATCTCCTTGGCTAGGGATAGATATTACACACAAGCCAGTTTAAGTGATCAGAAACCGGTAACAGAACAGATGTTTGGTGCATGTAAACCAGTTTGATAATGGCTGAAACTGGTTTGAGATGAACATGGTTGAATGTAGTGTCAGGCTTAACTGATTTGGCTCAAACTGGTTTATGCAGTGTCTGTCCCAGACCCCTTGCTGGTTTAAGTTAAATCAGACCCCCCAATCAGAGAGTCCTGCTGGGGCCTGGCCATGCCCCCCTCAGCTCAGCTCCCTGCAGAAGGGAAGGGAGGGCCACCCTAGCACATCCTGGCTTCTAGTTTGAGCCACTGCAGGCATGTTTCTGAATTTCTTCAGTCCAGAGAGAATATCTGTCCAGTTTCAAAGCAGTTCAGCTTAGCCAGGTTAGACTAACCTGCAAAGATTGAATCAGTTCAGGGTCAGGCTTTTTGAATGTCTGTCCCTAGCCCTTGAAGTCATACCAGCATCTTCCCCTTCCAATTAATATATGCTCCATTTGCAGCTTCCCAGTTTTACAAGGCAGTAGATGGTCGGTCAGTCGGTCTGGACTCCCTTCCCTTCTGCAGACAGACAGTGGGCCTCCGTTGATGATATGTAGCTTTTCAGTCCTCCTCCTTGCTTCCCTCTATATCTACCTCATATTTACTTGAAGTGCATGTAACAGAAATAAACTATTGTCAGAGACTAACTTGTGAAAGTACTGAAAAACCAATATATTTGAAAAAAGAAACAAATTACAAGTGCTGGAGAGCATACACTTAAGAGTTCTGCAGAAGCATAAGGATGAAATGACAGAACAGCAAATGTGTGTGTCTATATATACCTCCGTGTGTGTGTGTGTGTATACACACATTGCTGATTCTGTTAATATTGCAGGGGAGGGAGGGAGTTAAGACTAGGAAGCTGTGGCAGGGGACCAGAGGGGAAATAGCAAGGGGGTGGAGGTTGAGGTGTGAAGTTGATGCACATTGTACTCTGTCCTTTCATTTGAGAGTTAGATGTTTGTTCTTTCACTTCTGTCATCTCATTTGTGGTACCACCTCTCTTCCTCCCTTCACCTACTAAGATCTGCATCATAACTAGCATGTTGACAGCTGAGGACTTGGTGCAGCGTTTCTAATGAGAAACTTCTGATGGGCTTGCAGGGCTAGGAGAAGGGCCCTGGAACTGCTGTATCTGGAGGACAGCAGTGAAGTTTCATTAATTTGGTGCAGTTAACTTGCTGCTCACCAGTGAGTTGAAATGAAAATGGGAATTTGTAGTTGTGTATTGTTCCTTAATCTCTCTTTCTCCAGTGGGACCTTCGAACTTTCCATTTGCTACATACGGTACCAGCACTAGATCAGTGTCGTGTGGTTTTCAACTACACTGGCACAGTTATGTATGGAGGTAAGATTTCCCTATTTGTATTGTGTTGTCTTTGGTTTTCCTCGACCTCTTTGGTTTTGGCAGTGGAAGCTGACTATAGGGCTCCTCTTTCCTGTGTGTTGGTGAAGTAGACCAATCCAAATATTTCCCAGCCCAAGGAACCTCTAGATGCCTGACAGCCCACATCTAACTTGCATATAGGAAGTCTGCTGCATTTTGCTCTGGTCATTTTTAAGGGAGGTACAGACTCTAAATCCTGCATTTTAGCAGCTGCAGAGGGCCTTGGAGTTGAGAAAATCTATACCAACTTACCATGCCTGTGGTTTAGAGCAGCCAGGCCTGCAGTAGTTCCCCACAAGACAGACATCCATGTCATGAGTTTTGTCTGTCAGCAGCTAGAGGTTCAGAGCTCCAGAACCCAGAAACCCTGCACCTATCCCCTCAACAGCTGGCAGGCTTCATGGCCTCAGCAGGGGCCACCATCCCTGCAGCTTTCACCCTGCTGCACCTTAACGCGCACAGTGTCACACACGTCACGAGTTTTGCTTGTCCGCAGCTTGAGGTGCAGTTCCCCACAAACCCCTGCATCGATCTTCTTGAAACTTGGCAGGCTTTGTGGCCTCGCCAGGGGACTCCACCCCGCAGTTTTCACCCCCCTGTGTTGTAACACATAGACGTGACATGAATTTTTCTTTCAAGAATTTGGGATGCAGTTCAATCCAAACCCCTGCACTGATCCTCTTGAAACTTGGCAGGCTTCATGCTCTCAGCAGAGGCTACCACCCCTGCAAGCTTCATCCAAATCAGACAAAAACCAACAAAGTTATAGATATTTCATTGATTCCCCATTATACCAGATTATATCTATCCCCATTATTATATATTATATATATATCCCCATTATACCTATGACCAGATCTTCGAGGCGGCTCTGAAACTTCAGAGTTGCTTCGGCCGGATCGAAGCGGAAACCTGGTCCAGAGCTCTGGATCGGATCCCTGGCATCCGAAGTGCTCGGTTCCAAAGCCGGATCGAATGGCTGCCTACTTGCACAGGCCTGTTACATAGCATGTTTCATGTTCAGGCCCAGCTTCCATTGACATTCTTTGCAGTGGGGGGTACTCAGCCTTCCTGTAAATTCAATCTTGGATCAGGAATGCAGATAATAAAGCATGTATAAACAATTTGGTTGAAGTGACTTTGCAAGCATAACATTTGATCTATGTGAAAGTGGCAGGGATAGAAGCTAGTACTCACAATAAGCATTAATTCAGAGACCCTTCTTTCTCTCCTGCAGTCCCCATCATTATTACACATCTTTCAACTTCTGCAGTAAATGAGGGAAGGATCTATCTGACCTGAGTCTTTACTTGCCTTATCCCTGGATCTTGTCCTGTGCACTGAGCGCACCAGGAAAGACAGAAGCCTTGCCCTTTGTTCAGGTGCCTGGTCTCACTATGGCCCAAAGCAGCTGGTGGGGCCAAGGGAAGTCCTTTCTAAGCTGCTGTAGCCCTTGGGTGGAGTATGCTCAATCTACCTGAGGATGGCATACATGCAGTCTGATCAGTGCTAGAAACATGTTCAATGAGACTGGAAACTCCAGAGATTTTAGCTGTTGAACTCGGGCAAGTCTCTCCTGGGCATGTACAAACTGAAATTTTCAGAGAGATAACATGGCCAAATTTGTACCAATTTTAACAGGGATGGAAAAAGGTACATTTGTACCACAAGGACGGCTTCTTTGCTAAATTTCAAGTCCCTGCTTCCCTGCATCGGGGTGCTTCAGCTTTTCAAGGAAATGATTGCCTCAATTTTTAAGTTGGGTGAAACATTATCCTCTGACCTCATATATGGATACAGTTGAGCTGTTTTGGCTGCAGTTTTTTTATATAGAGAGTACATACACACATGCCATTAACGTAATGTGATAAACTCTGATGCAGTTTGTACCAGAGCCAGCTGCTCCTGGGCATACATGTAGACATGTGCCCAAGACTACTGCGTTTTGAGCTGGGGCTGAGCAGGCCTGGGTCAGCAAGGGATCTGGGGAGTCTGCCCCAGGCTCCAGGTGGTGGCATTGGGTGGTGCAGGGGCTGGCTGGGGCACAGTGCTAAAGTGTGGGGCTAGGCAGCAGACAGCCCCCACACTGTAGCACCCTCATGCTCCAGCCAGCCTGTCACCATCTACACATACATTTCAGCACTTAAATACTCCACCCTAAGATAGTACTATCCCCAACAGTACTATCTTACAACAGAGTTGATTTAATTTACTGTGCCTTTATACTGGTGTATGTGTAGATGGTGATGCTTTACTGTGGAGCTAATTAGTCAATGCTGCAACAAAGCACACATGTAGAGTCACCCAGAGGGAGAGAGAGAATCAGACTCGGGCAGATATCCAGAATGGAAAATTTCAGGCCAAATAATTGAAGTTTGGCAAATTATAAGCAACTCAAGAGACTGTTTTATAATGCAGGGTATTGGGCAACTTATATGTGATGATACTTAAATACAAATCCACAGCTTCAGTCCCCATCATTTATCTCTTAGACTGTGCCTCCATGCCTTCATACCCCCATCTATGTCTATTGCTAAGTTTTGTGACTAAGTATAGTGCAGTCAGGGCCATGACTCCTTATTCATTCTTGCACCAAATATTTAATTCCATGAGATATGTGCCTTGCCTCATGGTCATTCTTTTCCAGAGCATTTGAACTCAGATCTAAGTGCATGTGTATATCCATATCTACGCTCAGAACTTCAGCAACTAGCCAATAACTTCCCTTTTGTCAGGGGACACCTGAGCTTCTGCTCTTGCTGAGCTTCAGCAGTACAGCAGCAATAGCTGTAGTTCTCTTGGGTAAATTTAAATAATATAATTTGTCATTTCAGTAATAGTTTTTATTCATGGGTCTCAAAGCACTTCTCCAAGCTGAATCCCATTTTACAGAGAGATTATAATTTGCCCAAAGTATTAGTTCTTGGTAGAGTTGAGATTAGAATCCAAGAGTCCTAAACTCCTAGTCATAATCTGAGTGACCATTAGATGTTTTCCTTCCCCATGCTTAGGAAAGAACCCAGGATTCTGGCATCAAATCCTCAATGCACAATTTATAAGGAGAGCTTTTTGAAGGCCAAAGGAGTATGTACAGGCTCTCCTTATGCCTGAAGACGGGTGTTTGCGCACCAAAAAGCTTGCAGAGAACAATGTTACCAACTATTTAGTTAGTCTAATAAAAGATATCACACCTACCCAGAGAATATTGTCTGCCAAGGTTGGTGCCCAATTACTTTTGAAAATCCATGAGATTTGGGCCCAATCTCCCATTTGTAATTTGAAATTTTTCTTCTGTTCCTTAAGTAGTTTTTTTAAAATGAATGCAATTTAGCAGCTATTCTTTCTCTGGTTTCCTAAGCAGAGTCAGGGATTTTAGCATAATTTCATAAAATTGATGTAGTTCTGTGTGACTGCTTTTATTGCTACATTAAAACTGCATTTTAAGTATTTTTCTCAAACTTCAGTGATTCCATGACTCATTTATATGAGGTAAAAATTTAAGCTACTGGAAAAAAAAGGGGTTGTAATTACAAGTTGTGGTATGCAGTGCTTTGGGAAGGAGTGTGCTTCCTTTATGTATAGGGAGCTACTGAATTTGTGGCAGAGGTGGGCTGCACAGTGGCTCCTTTAATTTTGCAGGTTCCCCCACGTGCATACCTCCCCCTCCCAACTCCCCTACTGATTGTTTCTGATTGGCAGGGAGGCAAAAACTGTGGTTTTACTATGGCGCTGTTTTTGCCTCCTGGCCTGTCAGCAACAAGCAAGAGGCCCATCTGGGCTCCTCAGTCAATAAGCAATAAGGGTGGGGGGTGCATGAGGGAACCTGTAAGATTAAAGGAGCTGCCACATAGCCCATTTCCACTGTGAATTCAGTAGATCCTTACTTGCATACTGAGCATTTATATTCTTGCAAAATTCAGCTGTAGAACAGTAATATAATGGATAAATGGGTCTTGCTAATCTATTAAAAAAGCAAAGTACAGAAAATTATACCGCAACGCTATGCAGGTCCAACAGGAGCCTAATGTGAGAAGAAGAAACGTTGTAAATAAGAGGTACCTTGCTGAATAATCTTTCCCTTGGTCAGCTATGTTGCAGGCAGATGATGAAGATGACCTACTGGAGGAGAGGATGAGAAGCCCCTTTGGGTCATCCTTCAGGACATTCAATGCAACTGATTACAAGCCTATAGGTAAGAGTGAAAAGTGCACCAGCAAAGGGTTTGGTTTGTAACCTGGGTGCACTTTTGCACTAGATCCTTCTTTGTTTAAAAAAATGAATTAAAACACATTCTGCCATTGTCTACCTTAGTCCAAGTATGCA
The DNA here is from genome assembly GCF_000455745.1 of Alligator sinensis. Taxonomy (NCBI): domain Eukaryota; kingdom Metazoa; phylum Chordata; order Crocodylia; family Alligatoridae; genus Alligator; species Alligator sinensis. The sequence goes on from NW_005842522.1 coordinate 387,850, forward strand.
TGTTGTCCTCAGCCCTGAAGTAGATTGAGCTAAAATTTCTGCTTCAGTATGTGATTCTTTGCGTTCACTTTTGTGGGCTGTAATTGCCACCTCTGGTTTTCTTCTATTGTTGTCTTTTCTATTCAACTCAGATCTGAATCTGAGAGCAAGTCTGTAATATGGCCAGAACCTCAGTGGTTCAGTTATATGAAAGGGCCATTTTTTCCGTTTGAACTCCCCTTTCCCATTAGTATTGGTCCCTGTTCATAGCTCAAGCTGCTGTCCGTTTGGCCTCCAGCCCACAAAACTCCTGTAGCTAAACTTAGTTATTTATCAGGAGTGAGTAAACATGGCCACTGGTTTCCATTTGCTTAGGGAGAAGGCCTGGTCACACCTTGGTCTTCCTTCAACATCACCTTATGAAAACTGAAAGGGCCACGTGGTCTCTGGTCTACTCAGAGAAGTCCATAGCCATATGTGCAGAGAGAGATGCACAATGGAATCCAACGTGAGAATTCAGGCTGTACTTCTTTGAACAGCTCACCACGAGCAGTTTAGAAATATTCTCCGTTACTGGTTGAAATTACAGGCAGTCCTCAGACTTATGACACAATTGGTTCCCGAGAACCGCAGCTTAAGTCGAAACATTGCAACTCGGAACCGATTTTCCCATAGGAAACGATATTATAAATGGGGAATTGGTTTCTGAACCAAGACCCGATACCCTATTTTCACCATAAATAACCCAGAATTTTCTACTCAGTCAATTATAGATGAATAATACAGCTACATTAACATATTTATTTTGTAAATAGCAATCATACTTATTTGGAAGGACTTCTTTGAGGTGACTTGGCTGGACTTTTTGAAAGACTCCTGGTTGGACTTTTTGAAGGGTTCTTGACTGGAGTCTTCTCAGGAGTCTTGGCTGCAGGTTTTTCTGGAGTCTTGACTGCTTTCTTAAAGAAAATGTCCAAGGAAGTTTGGACAGACAGGAGATGGGTGACGCATCAAGTGTTGTAAAGTCAAAACTGACATCAGAAAGTTGAAACAGGGTGTCACTTTAGAAACATTGTAACTTGAAACGTTGTAAGTCGAGGACTGCTTGTACCTGTGTGTACTAAACTCCAGTTTTCTTGATTCTTACTCGGTTATATTCATATCCTTAGACCTGTTCATATAGTAAAGCATTGAAATACCTGGACTTAACTTTTAAGCTTATTTTCTGATTTGTGTTCTAGCCACCATTGATGTGAAGCGGAATATCTTTGACTTGTGCACAGACAGCAAGGATTGCTATCTGGCTGTCATAGAGGTAAAGACATTGAAATAAGTAGCGGGAACAGTAAATACCTGTCTATGATTGTAGTCCAAGTATAATGCTTCTTGGGGTATTTTTAAGACTTTGGGGTTGGAGATTCCAAAGTTTCTGCAGTTTGTTGTTGATGTCTTACATAGTGGTGTTCTTATGTGGATAGGGTAATTGTGACCAGTTGGTTATACATGTAATCCATCTTGTCATGAGTAAATGCCATGTTGCTTCTGTGTCACTAGCTCATTCATATCTTAGAGTCCTTTCACTGCTATCCCTCAAACACTGTCTTGCTTTAAAAGAAATATATTACAGAGGGAAGCATCCTCTTTAAAGCCAGAGCAGGATGCATTTTTGTTTCATGTTTCTTGGTCTCGTGTTGAAACTTGACGCAAAATACAGAGTCTGGCAGGTGCACTCCTGGTGCTCTCTGAGCTTTTACTTGGGCTCCCTCTTACCTTCCCTGTTCTACATATTTTTTTTCTGATTAACAGTCTTCCAGAAGTTGAGGTTTGCGGGACATACAGAGTTAATTTTTTTGGCCTGTGTTATGCAAGAAGCCCTAGAAGAGTAACAAGCTTACGCTAATTGAATGCATTTCTTTACTTAGGGAACATTAAAACAATCCTTCCTTTCTCAGCAACCAACACTTGGAATAGTTTTCAATATTGATAAGGCTCTCACATCTTGCTTTATGTAGAGCAACACCATGCTCTTAGCTTGTGAATTATTGTTTTATTCTTGCCTTTCAGCAAGGCTAGCTGACAGGGCACAATAACACCATTGCCCCAGTGTAGAGTACTAATGCATCAGTCCTTGGATTGTAAAAGCAGCGAGTTTAAAACCCACTTGGGACTGACTGCTTTGTTTTTAAAGTAATATTAGTTGGCAGATTTCAGGCTTTTGCATCTTTCTGAAATTGCTGCTGCCTTGCAGCTTTTTTTAAATCTTTTTTTCCCTTTAGGAAAATAGCCTTACAGTAGAGAGAGAAATTTATGGGGGAGTTGGCATGCAGTTTGGGAAAGGGGAGTCAAAGCTGGGCAAGGGCCTGAATGGGGTCCAAAAGAAGTTTTATGAGGTGTGTGCTCCTGTGGTAGGAATGCTGCTTTGCAAGTGACATAACACCTGCTGCTTCTGTGGTTATTCTTGTAAAATAGAAGAACCTTATTCTTGGTTATATTATGTACACTAATACAAAATAAAGGATGGGGAAAATACCTTGCTGTTTTTGACATAACTTATACTAGGTGCTAAATGCTATGTTGTTGGGGATGGGGGTTTCTTCTTCAGAACCAAGGGAGCATGGATGCCATGAACATGGATACAGTTTGCAGGCTGTATGAGGTGGGCAGGCAGCGTCTGGCAGAAGATGAAGAGGATGAAGAGGAAGACCAGGTGAGAACTATAAAGACATTTTGGTTTTGGCAGTACAGTTGTAATCAAAGGACTTGTCTACATAGAAAAATGTGTGTGGAGAAAGCAAGTATGTAAATTTACTCTGCATTTAACTTCCCTCATGGACAATCGTAATATGCAGTAAATGTCAGGTAGCTCACTCTTTGAAGGTGTACACAAGACTGTCCACAGAAGGAGTTTTTGAGAAGTAGCTAGGACACTATGAACTCATACTCTAGGTGTAGATATGTCTCTACTTGTAGTTGGTGTGCTGGAAAGAGTTGCTGTTGCATGTTAAAAATGTTTCTATAAAATACTTTTTCTGAGCCACAATGAATGGGTTTTGTCTTTACTTTAAATTGTACACAAATCTTTGTTAGTCATGATGTTTAGTCT